>NC_060120.1:1083368421-1083543421 GCF_021461395.2 Schistocerca americana
ATGTTTATATCAGCTGCCTGGAGACAGGAATAGAACCCTGACTTGTGTTTCATCTCGTCCAACAACAGAGACCAACCTCTCATGCCCTCGCGTAGAGTTCCGCCCAACTTTCCGCACAGTCAACACTGTTCAATCATAATAGAGGTAGGAACTCAAATTCCCCTAATTACCTCTATTCCTTGCCCATGATGGAATTTTAAAAAAGCCAATTGGACAGGGTTCTCCACAGATCTGGACAAATGTTTGGGATGGATACCACCTACCAGCAAAAATTACCAAAGATTTGTTGGTGCCATGATAAGCATGGCCAAGAAGCACACACCAGGAGCGTATCGCAAAGAATACATCCCTGGATGGTTCCAAACCAGCGTAGAACTATACCAGAGCTTCCTTGAATCCAGAGATCAAGAAATAGCAGATGAACTGCTTCACAGCTTGAATGCTGCCAGAAGACAAAAGTGGACGGAAACTGTAGAAAGCCTCAATTTCCAAACATCTAGCAGGCAAGCATGGTCACTGCTGAGAAAATTAGGTAGCAGCCCACCAGCACAATGACAAAAAGCAGCTGTAAGACCAAATGCCATAGCTGCACATCTAGTTAACATGTCTAGGACACCAATGGATAAAACGCATACACTCCAAGTGAATCGAGAACTCAAAATCTTAAAACATGAAGCCACAGAAACTGAACACTCTCGCCCTTTCTCTAGCAAAGGCATAGAAAAAGCTCTGAAAGATGTCAAACCAACAAAGGCACCAGGTTTCGACAACGTTCACCCTGAATTCATAATAAACTGTGGCAAGTATACAAAAGTATGGCTGGCTCAACTTTTCACAAACATACTGCAAACTGGCAATATCCCACAAGAACTCAAACGATCTAAGGTAATAGCTATTCTAAAGCCTGGGAAGCCAGCTGACAACCCAAAACACTACAGACCAATTGCCCTGCTGTCTGTAATTTACAAATTACTAGAGAGGCTTATATATAACAGAATTAGCCCAGAATTGTTCAGGGCGATCCCAGTTGAACAGACAGGCTTTTGGCCAGGAAGAAGTTGTACTGACCAGGTGTTGTCACTCACTACTTACATTGAGACTGGATTCCAGAGAAAATTGAAAACATCAGTCGCCTTTATTGACCTCTCAGCAGCTTATGACACTGTGTGGAGAGAAGGCATCATGTACAAAATTCTTCGAGTAATTCCTTGCAAATCTATAACACGCTTAATAAACAGCATGCTCAATGATAAGGTGTTCCAAATAAGTATGGACACTGACTACAGCTCCATCAAAAAACTAAAGAATGGCTTACCACAAGGATAAGTGCTTGCACCACTGCTGTTTAGCCTCTATATTGCAGAACTGCAGGAAACACAATCGAAAAAGTTTGGGTATGCTGACAATTGGGCCCTTGCTACAAGATGTAGCACAATTGAAGCATCTGAGGATATCCTAACAAAAGACCTGAAGATAATGGGTGAATATTTCCGTAAGTGGACACTTCAACCAAATGCTTCCAAAACAGAGGTTAGTTGCTTCCATCTCAACAACAAACTCGCTGGAAAGGAACTCAACATTCGATTTGAAAACACCATTCTCAGGCATAATAAAACTCTGAAGTACTTGGGCATGATGCTGGACAGAACACTATCTTTTAAAGAACACCTAACAAGGACTGCTGAAAAATTAAAGACAAGAAACAACATTACTCAAAAACTCTGTGGTACTACCTGGGGAGCAACGGCCTCCACTCTCTGCACCTCTGCTTTAGCAATTGTATTCTTGGCTGCCAAATACTGTGCTCTGATTTGGCTAAACAGCCAACATATAAAAAAGGTGGATGTCCAGTTGCATAACACTCTAAGGATGATTTCTGGAGTATTTAAACCCACTCCAACGCAATGGCTCCCAACATTAAGCCACATCTCGCCGCCACATCTGCGACGTACTGACGCCCTTGTACGTGAATACAAAAACATCATGGGAAATTGAAGCCTGCCAATCCACCAAGACATTGAGGCTGCAGACACTAATAGGCTTCGATCTAGGAACCCGCCAACAAGAACAGCAAGGAACTGTGTACAAGAAGGTTTCAGTATCACAAATGCATGGTCTGAAAAATGGAACGCGTGGCAAAATCATAACATGCCTTTCATCACACAAAAGCCACCTGGTTTTGACCTACCATTCAAAACATGGTCCACTCTAAATAGGATTAGGACTCGTCACAGCAGATGTGCTTACTCCCTGTATAAATGGGGTAAAATACCATCCCCTCAGTGTGACTGCGGAGAAAGTCAGACCATCAGCCACATTGTTGAAGAGTGTTCCAGAAGAGCCTATAATGGGAGCCCCGACGACTTCCTGCTCGCAACTCCAGAGTCAATAGATTATATTAATAGACTTGATGTTTGTTTGTAATCTGTAAACTTTGTTATATTAGTAATGTTGGTTTGCAATTATTAACATTTGTTATATTAGTGATTTGTCTGTTTGTTTCTTACGTGTCTGTATTGCCATATGATAACTAAATAAAACAGAGATATGAAAACAGGCATAGTTGTTAGATCGATTACTGCTGCTACAATGGAAGGTTATCAAGATTTAAGTAAGTTTGAACGTGGTGATACAGTCAGCGCATGAGAGATGGGACACAGCATCTCCGAGGTAGTGATGAAGTGGGGATTTTCCAATATGACCGTTTCATGAGTGTACCATGAATATCACAAATCTGGCAAAACATTAAATCTCCAACATTGCTGTGGCTGGAAAAGGATCCTGCAAGAATGGGAATGATGATGACTGAAGAGAATACAAGTGCAACCCTTACCCAAATTGCTGCAGATTTCAATTCTGAGCAATCAATAAGTGTCAGTGAGTGAACCATTCACTGAAACATTATTAATATGGGCTTTTGGAGCTGAAGGCTAACTCGTGTGCACTTGATGACTGCACAACACAAAGCTCAATGCCTCGCCTGGGCCTGTCAACACTGATATTGGACTGTTGATGACTGGAAACACGTTGTCTGGTCAGATGAGTCTCATTTGAAGTTGTATTGAGTGAATGGAGACAACCTCATGAATCCATGGACCCTGCTTGTCTCCAGGGGACTGTCAAGCTGGTGGAGGCTCTGTAATGGTGTGGGACATGTGCAATTGGATATGAGACCCCTGATATATCCAGATATGACTCTGACAGGTGACACACACGTAGGGATACTGTCTGTTCACCTGCATCCATTCATTTCCATTATGCATTCTGACAGACCTGGGCAATTCCATCAGGACATTGCTACACCCCACACATCCAGAATTGCAACAGAATGACTCCAGGAACACTCTTCTGAATTTAAACACTTCTGTTGAGCATCAAATTCCTCAGACATGAACATTACTGAGCATATCTGGAATGCCTTGCACCCTGGAGTTCAGAAGAGATCTCCACCTCCTCAACCTTTAACGTACACTCCTGGAAATGGAAAAAAGAACACATTGACACCGGTGTGTCAGACCCACCATACTTGCTCCGGACACTGCGAGAGGGCTGTACAAGCAATGATCACACGCACGGCACAGCGGACACACCAGGAACCGCGGTGTTGGCCGTCGAATGGCGCTAGCTGCGCAGCATTTGTGCACCGCCGCCGTCAGTGTCAGCCAGTTTGCCGTGGCATACGGAGCTCCATCGCAGTCTTTAACACTGGTAGCATGCCGCGACAGCGTGGACGTGAACCGTATGTGCAGTTGACGGACTTTGAGCGAGGGCGTATAGTGGGCATGCGGGAGGCCGGGTGGACGTACCGCCGAATTGCTCAACACGTGGGGCGTGTGGTCTCCACAGTACATCGATGTTGTCGCCAGTGGTCGGCGGAAGGTGCACGTGCCCGTCGACCTGGGACCGGACCGCAGCGACACACGGATGCACGCCAAGACTGTAGGATCCTACGCAGTGCCGTAGGGGACCGCACCTCCACTTCCCAGAAAATTAGGGACACTGTTGCTCCTGGGGTATCAGCGAGGACCATTCGCAACCGTCTCCACGAAGCTGGGCTACGGTACCGCACACCGTTAGGCCGTCTTCCGCTCACGCCCGAACATCGTGCAGCCCGCCTCCAGTGGTGTCGCGACAGGTGTGAATGGAGGGACGAATGGAGACGTGTCGTCTTCAGCGATGAGAGTCGCTTCTGCCTTGGTGCCAATGATGGTCGTATGCGTGTTTGGCGCCGTGCAGGTGAGCGCCACAATCAGGACTGCATACGACCGAGGCACACAGGGCCAACACCCGGCATCATGGTGTGGGGAGCGATCTCCTACACTGGCCGTACACCACTGGTGATCGTCGAGGGGACACTGAATAGTGCACGGCACATCCAAACCGTCATCGAACCCATCGTTCTACCATTCCTAGACCGGCAAGGGAACTTGCTGTTCCAACAGGACAATGCACGTCCGCATGTATCCCGTGCCACCCAACGTGCTCTAGAAGGTGTAAGTCAACTACCCTGGCCAGCAAGATCTCCGGATCTGTCCCCCATTGAGCATCTTTGGGACTGGATGAAGCGTCGTCTCACGCGGTCTGCACGTCCAGCACGAACGCTGGTCCAATTGAGGCGCCAGGTTGAAATGGCATGGCAAACTGTTCCACAGGACTACATCTAGCATCTCTACGATCGTCTCCATGGGAGAATAGCAGCCTGCATTGCTGCGAAAGGTGGATATACACTGTACTAGTGCCGACATTGTGCATGCTCTGTTGCCTGTGTCTATGTGCCTGTGGTTCTGTCAGTGTGATCATGTGATGTATCTGACCCCAGGAATGTGTCAATAAAGTTTCCCCTTCCTGGGACAATGAATTCACGGTGTTCTTATTTCAATTTCCAGGAGTGTATTTATGGACAGCCCTACAGGATTCATGGTCTCAGTTTCCTCAAGAACCACTTGAGATACTTAGAATTATATTAATACCCTCAGCTGCTAATGGGTGTTGATATATATCAACAGGGACAGGTGAAATGTGTGCCCTGACCAGGACTCAAACCCGGAATCTCCTGCTTACATGGCAGACGCTCTATCCATCTGAGCCAAAGAGAGCACAGAGGATAGTGTGACCGCAGGGACTATCTCGCACACACTTTTCACAAGACCCACATTCTCACCTTGTATGTCCACACACTACATTCATAGTGTCCCACCCCAGCACACTCATTACATGTAGAAGACATTCTTACCAAGTCCATACAGAAGAAGAAGGTCATGGCTGGTATTTCCAGAACTATATACTTACATGTATATGGTGTCTGTTCTTTCAGACATGTAGGAAAGAACAGACACCATTGATGGCCTGCAGCCATCTAGAACAAAATCACTTACTTACTTGCTCCTTGGCTCTCCAGCCCTTGAAGGGCCTTGGCCTGCATCACAATATTCTACCATTCTATCCGATCCATGGCTTTCCATCTCCATCATCTGACACCCAGCTTTTTCATGTCTTCTTCAACTCCATCCACCCATCTCTTTCTGAGGCATCCCCTCCACTGTCTGCCTCCAGCCTTGCCATCAAAAATCCTCTTGCATGCTCTGTCTTCTTCCATTCTGACCATGTGCCCTGCCAACCACAGTTTTCTTATTTTAATGGTAGTAACAATGTCTGGCTCTTCAAAAAGGTGTTGTAGTTCTGCATTTGTACGAATGCGCCAATCTTCTTGCTCATATACTGGGACGTATATTTTATGTAGCACCTTTCTCTCCCATATGCTAAGGATTCGTTCCTCATTTACAGTCATGGTCCACATTTTGGCACCATACATAACAACTGGTCTTATAATTGTTTTGTAAATGAGGATTTTGGATTTTCGTGACAGAAGCGAACTCCTAAGCATGGGTAATGTGGCAAAGCAGTATCTGTTACCTGCTGCTATTCTGGATTTCACCTTACTGCCAATGTCATTTATCTCAGTGATAGTTGACTAAAGGTACTTGAAGTCTCTCACCCTTCCAAACTCCCCGTCAGCTATCCTTAAATTTGGTAGGTTTTGTTGGTTGGTCATTGTCATATACTTGGTCTTTTTGATGTTGACTGTCAGGCCAAGTTCCCTTGCACCTTTCTCCAGTTGTTGATAGGCTTCACCTAGCACAGCAGTGTTTCGTGTGAGTAATGCCATATTGTCAGTGTAGGCTAGGAACTGTAGTGAACGATTTAAGAAGGTTCCCCCTTTATTTAACTCTATCTGACTTATGACTTTTTCTAGGCAAAGGTTGAATAGTAATGAGGAGATACTGTCACCCTGTCTAAGTCCCTTCCACACTTCCACTTCTCTGGAGATTTCGCCCTGTATTTTTACTGTACAGTTGGTTTCGCTGAGGGTCATCATAGAAAGTTTAATGAGCTTCTTAGCAATGCCACTCTTGAGATGCTATCATAGGCTTGTTTAAAGTCGATATAAAATTAGTGTATGTTAATTTGAGGTTCGAAACATTTTTCAAGTAGTATGTGCAATGTGAATATCTGGTCAGTTGTTGACCTATTTCTTCTAAAGCCACTCTGATAGTCTCCAACTCTCTCTTCCACATATGTAGTAAGCCTGCTGGTTAGAATCTTGGAGAAAACTTTATGTGTAATATTTATTAGGGAGATTCCTTGATAGTTTTGGCACTTTAATTTATCTCCTTTTTTATGTATAGGGCACATTATAGCTGTTTTCCACTCCTTTGGTATGCTCTCCTCTTGCCAGATATTCAGTATTATTTTATGAATTGCTTTCCACAGCATTTCCCCACCATACTTGAGAAGTTCAGCATGGATCTGATCTTCTCCAGGTGCCTTATTGTTTTTTAAGGTCTTAATGGCTTGCATCACTCCCCCCAGTGTAGATTCTGGTGTTAAAACCTCTGGTCCATAGTAAGTTAGTTCCACCTGTTCTTCTCATTCTAACCCTTCTACTTCTGGGCTCAGTAACTCTTTGAAGTGTGCTGCCCACCTGTCAAGTATTTTATTACTCTCCCCTATCAAATCCCCTTCTTTGTTCCTACACATATTTGTTCTGGCTTGGAACCCGGTCTTTCCTTCTTTAATCTTTTGGTACATTTCACGACTTTGCTTCTCTTCTCCTAGCTGTTCAATTTCTTCCAGTTTTTTTCTTTTCTAGTGCTCTTTTTTTCTGTCTGCAGACCCTCTTCGCTATACGGCGCTTTTCATTATATTCGCTCAGATTTGCTCAAGTCGTTACCTGCAATAATTTCATTCATGCTATATTACGTTCCTCAATTCTTCTCATACATTCTTCGTCAAACCAATCTTCCTTTCTTTGAGCCCATTCATGTCCTAAAACCTCTCCAGCTGCCTCAAGGATTGCAGTCTTACATCGTTTCCACATTACTTCTATATGTTCATTTGATGTGTCAGTCTCATTCTTAATCCTCTCTTCTATTTTCATCTGATATGTTCTCTGTATTTCTTCTAACTTCAGTTTCTTAATGTCAGACCTCTTTTGTTTGGTTCTCTGTATTTCTTCTAATTTCAGTTTCTTAATGTCAGACCTCTTTTGTTTGGGGCCTTTTTGTTTACTCAATACTGAGATCCTTTGTCTATATTTAATTCTCACTAGATGGTGGTCTGAATTGCAGTCAGCTCCTCATTGGCTCCTGTAATTTCTCTTTATATTCTACTAATTATCCCTGCACAATTCTATGAGTGAATTACGTTTCCTACTTGACCATCTATATACTCGCAGAATCGATGTGCAAAGTAGTACAGTACTATTACTATTCTATGAGTGCATAATTACTCTTTGTAATATTATCTCTGGTGTGTTGAGAGGACTTCTAGGATCTTCTCCGTCCCAAATAGACGCATTGAATAATTGTAATTTTGTTATCAAGATTACTGGAAGAAAGAGATTGAAAATATATTGTATGCTACTCAAGAAAATATATACTGAGCATTTACATCAAAGGTGTAAGGAATTTCATTATATATGTATTCTCTAATTGGAAATTTGCACGGAGGCTGTCGTTTCGCTCGTAATCAGAAGCGAACTTCCAATGAATTGGAAATGAACCTGCAGTTATTAGATCCAAGAGCTCCATTATTTCATCGTATAATTAAACTCTATCAAAGCAAACTTTCTGCTTGATCTGTGGTTTTCTGACTGACTACGCAATGCAAGAAAACCAAGACATTTTATTTACACAGGATTGTAGATCGCTTCGAATCATCGAGACTGCAGACAAGGAGAGTCATCGTCCGATTCTGATTAAACAAGTAAAGCTTAATTATAACTTTCTTGAGTGACCGTGATGATTGTGAAATGGCTGCTTATGAATGAGATCATTAATAAAATACTAATAACTAACTTTCCTCCTCAACAGCAACCAGTATAAACACAATATTAGTTAAAATTATACTCCTAACATCCATTATGTCCGATCCATGTCTCCGATCAAGCAATATAGGGTCTATCTGATTTCTGGTTTGTCTGTCTGGTGAAATCCATGTTTCTTTGTGTATTTTTTTTATGTGGGAAACATGTACTGCCGACAGTCATGCTTTTGCTTATAGCAAAATCCACAGCCCTAAATCCATTGTCATTTGATATTTCATGTAGGCTATGTCTTCCTCTGGTTGGTTGAAAGGCCTTTTCTTTTCCTATTTTTGCATTCAGGTCTCCTATTAATATCTTGACATCGTGTTTGGGAGCTTGATCATACAGTTGTTCTACCTTACTGTAAAACTCGTTCTTTTGTTGTTCTTCTGCCTCCTCTGTGAGTGAATGTACATTTATCAATGTAATGTTGAAAAATTTTCTCCTTAATCTTATTATGGACATCCGTTCATTGATTGGTTGGAAGCACATCACCACATGTTTCAGTTCCTTAGCGACCACAAAATCTGTTCCAAAGGTATTCATCCTCCCACCACTATAGAAAATAGTGAAATTTCCTGCATCGATTGTGTCACTCCCCTTCCACCTAATTTCCTGAAGAGCCGATATTTTTATACTGTTGTCGTTTACTTGTGTTAGCAGCTGACGTAGGGCTCCAGCTTGGTATAGGCTCTGCACATTCTATGTTCCTGTGTACATATCTCTTATCCTTTCTTTGTTTGCTGTGGTCGTCATCGAAATATCTGTCTGGCTTATTCCTTTGCTAGCATTCGCAACAATTGATATTTTACAGGGGGACAGTGTTAATCTTCTGCCCAACCATTTGGGGGGTTGCCCCTTACAGCTCGTAGGGTAGCATACTTGTGCATCCTTAGCCTTTGTAGATCTCTCTATCAACTGCAAGGCAGCAGGTGATTTGTATTGGGTGTACTCCCTTAGGGAGACTAGCTTCGCCACACCTTTAGAGCCCTCCCTGCCCTATTAAAATTAGAATTATATTAATACCCTCAGCTGCTGAAGGGCATTGATATAGATCAACGGGGACAGGTGAAAATGTGTCCCAACCAAGACTCAAACCCGGGATCTCCTGCTTAGATGGCAGACGCTCTACTATCCATCTGAGCCACCAAGGGCAAAGAGGATAGTGCAACTGCAGGGACTATTTCACGCACGCTTCCCACGAGACCCACATTCTCACCTTGTACGTCCACACACTACATTCGTAGTGTTTGCGGAACGTGTGCATCCACACAAAAGGGGAAGGTCATGGCTGGTATATCCAGAACTATATACTTATATGGAACAGACACCATATCCATATAAGTATATATTTCTGGCAATACCGACCATGACCTTCTTCTTCTGGCAGATGCACACATATTACCCGAACTCTTACAGGACTTGGTAAGAATGTCTTCCACGAGTAATGAGTGTATTGGAGTGCAACACACAAGGTGAGATTGTGGGTCTCGCAGGAAGCATGCATGAAATAGTCCCTGCAGTCGCACTATCCTCTGTGCCCTCAGTGACTCAGATGGATAGAGCATCTGCCATGCAAGCGGGAGATCCTGGGTTCAAGTCCCGGTCAGGGCACACATTTTCACCTGTCCCCGTTGATATATATCAACACCCATCAGCAGCTGAGGATATTCATACACTACTGGCCATTAAAATTGCTACACCAAGAAGAAACGCAGATGATAAACGGTTATTCATTGGACAAATATATTATACTATAACTGACATGTGATTACATTTTCATGCAATTTGGGTGCCTAGATCCTGAGAAATCAGTACCCAGAACAACCACCTCTGGTTGTAATAACAACCTTGATATGCCTGGGCATTGAGTCAAACAGAGCTTGGATGGCATGTACAGGTACAGCTGCCCATGCAGCTTCAACACAATACCACAGTTCATCAAGAGTAGTAACTGGCGTATTGTGACGAGCCAGTTGCTCGGGCACCATTGACCATACGATTTCAATTGGTGAGAGATCTGGAGAATGTGCTGGCCAGGGCAGCAGTCGAACATTTTCTGTATCCAGAAAGGCCCGTACAGGACCTGTAACATGCGGTCATGCATTATAGTGCTGAAATGTATGGTTTCGCAGGGATCGAATGAAGGGTAGAGCCACAAGTTGTAACACATCTGAAATGTAGCATCCACTGTTCAAAGTGCCATCATTGCAAACAAGAGGTGACCGAGACGTATAACCAATGGCACCCCATACCATCACACCGGGCTGGGTGATACGCCAGTATGGTGATGACTAATGTACTCTTCCAATGTGCGTTCACCACAATGTCGCCAAACACAGATGCGACCATCACGATGCTGAAAACAGAACCTGGATTCATCCAAAAAAATGATGTTTTGCCATTCATCCACCCAGGTTCGTCATTGAGTACACTGTCGCAGGGAATCCTGTCTGTGATGCAGCGTCAATGGTAACTGCAGCCATGGTGTCCGAGCTGATAGTCCATGCTGCAGCAAACGTTGTCAAACTGTTCGTGCAGATGGTTGTTGTATTGCAAATGTCCCCATCTTTTGACTCAGGGATAGAGACGTGGCTGCAAGATCCATTACACCATTACAGCCATGCGAATAAGATGCCTGCCATCTTGACTGCTAGTGATACGAGGCCATTGGGATCCAGCACGGCATTCCATATTACCCTCCTGAACCCACCGATTCCATATTCTGCTAACAGTCATTGGATCTCAACCAACGCGAGCAGCAATGTCATGATACGATAAACCGCAATCATGATAGGTTACAATCCAACCTTTATCAAAGTCAGAAACGTGATGGTACGCATTTCTCCCCCTTACATGAGGCATCACAACAACACTTCACCAGGCAACACCGGTCAACTGCTGTTTGTGTATGAGTAATGGGTTGGAAACTTTCCTCATGTCAGCATGTTGTAGGTGTCACCAACGGCGCCAACCTTGTGTGAATGCTCTGAAAAGCTAATCATTTGCATATCACAGCATCTACTTCCTGTTGGTTAAATTTCACGTCTGTAGCACATCATCTCCACAGTGTAGCAATTTTAACGGCTAGTAGTGTATAGTTCTAATTTTGTTCTAGATGGCTGCAGGTTATCAATGGTGTCTGTTCTTTTGGACATGTATGAAAGAACAGACACCATATCCATTTAAGTACTTAAGATATTAGTCGAGTCCATGTCATGTCATGCTGCAGCACTTCTGCATGCTAGTGGGGGCCCTACATGATATTAAGCAGGTTTACCAGTTTCTTTCGCTCTTCAGTGCATGTGGTATCATTGAGCAGAATGAAAGCTTCTGTCCAGTCTAAGCTGGCAACAGGAGACAGCAAAAGGAAATCTTAAGTTTGATAGTCAAAGTTTAAGAAATCATTCATGCTGGAAGATCATACAAACATACCGTCGAATGACTGTCATATGGACTCCCGCATGGATGACACAGAGAAGCAACTGAAAGAGGTGAAAGCAAATAAGCTGCCACGTCCAGACAGAATCTCGATTCGGTTTTACAAAGATTACTCTGCAGCATTGGGCCCTTACTTAGCAGAGTGATAAGTGACTGGAAGTAAGCACTGGCGGCTCTTGTACACAAAAATGGTAAAAGAATGGACCACTCACAGATGAATATTTGTAACATCCGTATGCCACAAATTCTTAAGTGCATTCTGAGTTCAAATGTAATAAATTTTCTTGAGACAGAAAATCTTCTGTCCACAAATCAGCATGGACTTAGAAAGCATCACTTGCATGAAACTCAGCTTGCCCTTTCTCCCATGATATCCAACAAAACTTGGATCGAGCGAAAGAGGCAGGTTTCATATTCCTGCATCCCATATTCCTACATTTACAAACATTCGGCATTGTTCAGACAGAGTTTATACTCAGATTAGTGCATGAATTTTCATCATTCCTGGATGATCCTCTACTGGAATTACTTGTTTTTATCACTGAAAGATTTTTCTTGTTGTGTTCCATGTATAATAGGTAGGACGTTGATATATAGTAATGTTTTTGCGAATGGATCAGTTTGGTACAGTTGGTAAAAAGCTGTTAATGTTCTGTTCTTGGAGGTCTTTTGTGAAGTAAATTCTCTCTCCATTCTCTAAATGTACTGCTAGATGTCGCACAATTGGTTCACATTTGCTCATCATTTCTGTTTTGTTGCTTGCTCTCTTTGGCTTTTTGAAATACTGTTATGTCACTGTCTTCATTCACATACTTACAGACATATTTGTTGGCTTTTGCTGGATTGCAAGATTCTACATTTATGTGTGCTTGGCACATTTTGGAAAGTAGTGTGTTATATGGTACTAGCATATATGTGGCATCTACAGTGACCCACTGCAGACTGTTGATGAAGGTATGAGCATATGGTTTAGGATCCCCGATATGTGAGTGGCTTGAAGACTAAGTAATAGAGCCCAGTACCGAGGACATTGTTCTTTAAAGTGAATATTCATCAGAGACAAGGGTATTGTCAAGAGTTCCTCTGGGAAATGTGATAAGACTGCTCTTGTTCTCTATGTATATAAATGATCTAATGGGCAGAGTGGACAGCAGTTTATGGCTTTTGCTGATGATGCAGTTGTGTATGGGAAAGTGTTGTCCTTGAGTGACTGTGGGGTGGATACAAGGTGACATAGACAAATTTCAAGTTGGTGTAATGAATGGAAGACTGCTCCAAATGTAGACAAATGTAAGTTAATGCAGACGAGTGCAAAATCCAATCTGTAATGTCCAAATACAAAATTAGGAGGCTGTGCCTGACATAATCACATCAGTCAAATATAACCCATTACTGAGTATTGTTTGAGTGTTTGGGATTCCCACCAGGTCTAATTAAAGGAAGACATTGAAGCAATTCAGAGGTGTGCTGCTGGATTTGTTACCAGTAGGTTTGATCAGTATGCATACATTACAGAGATTCTTTTAAGCTCAAATGGGAATTCCTGGAGGGAAGTCAAAGCTCTTTTCATGAAGCACTATTGCAGAAATTTAGAGAATTGACATTTAATGTTGACTGCAAAATGATACTACTGCTGCCAATGCCCAATTCATGTAAGGACCACGAAAATCATCACCATAAACTAAAGGCTATGCCTTGTCGATTTAGCCACGTACCTCTCTCCACTGTCATCCTCTTCAATTCTTCATATGATTTTATCCCCATATCTCCTTTGATGTTATTAAAATACATTGCTCTTGGCCTGCCTCTTGGTTTTTTCCCTAAAACTTTTCCTTCAAATACATTCTTTAGGAATTGGTTGTGTCTCATTGTGTGCTCTATCAGTTTTGATTTTCTTCTTCCTATATAATTTAGCAGCATTCTGTTCTCATTCACTTCTATTAAGATCTGTTCATTACTTTTTCTATCTACCCAACTTGTTTTCGTCATTCTTCTCCTTATCCACATTTCCATTGCTTCCAGTCTCTTTTTCTCTGCCTTTCTGAGAGTCCGCACTTCACATCCGTATGTTAAGACACTCCAGACAAAAGTTTTGGTAAACTTTTTCCTACTTTCTAGGCTCATATGATTGTCTGTTAGTAAATTCCTTTTATTTTGGAAAGCTCACTTTGCCGCGAAAATAAGATGTAAAAAATTGTGGCTTGTAGACAGTCATTTTCCCCTCACTATATTTGGAAGTGGAACAGGAAAGGAAACGACCAGTACTGGTACACTTACCCTCCACTATGCATAATATGGTGGCCTGTGGTGTGTTTATGTATGGAGATGTAGAAGAATCCTAAAGGAGCTGAGAAAAGATTTACTGAATGTTGTATATGGAGTGTACAGTTTTAAAGAAGTGAGTCAAGGATGAAATATGGCTATGGCTATTGAGGAAACACTTAAGTTTGAAGACAAACACACTTCTTATGCTGCGATCGCACAATCACAGTGTAGACATTTTTATTGTTCCAAGTTGACTGCTTTCAACAGTCTTAAGCTGCCATCATCTGATGTTATGAAACTTATCATAAAATGGTCTTGTTACATTTCATGAAGTCAAAGCATAAAAGTCATTTGCCATATACACATGTCTTCACTTCATGTAATGTTACATTACAATTTTATAACAAGTTCCATAAGATCAGACGTTGACTGTTGAAATCAGTTATCTTGGAACAATAAGGCTCTGCTCTGTGATCACAGTGCACAAAGTGTGTTCATTTTTGATCCTACCATTTGCCCCAAAGCACAGCATGTCTACCTTACAAAGTCCTTAAGTTGAAGTGGGCTGACAGACTTAACTCTTGAGTGGGCACACTGCTTTTTATAACATGAGTGGGCATGTGGTGTACTTTGTACACGTGTACAGAATAGCTGTCTTTATATTACCAAGGTAAACATGGATGAGCAACATCACAATTTAATCTTAGTTTAAATAAATGACGGTAAAATGAACTTACATTACAAAAGCTAAATCTCTGTTTCATTATACAATAATAAAATAACATTCATTGCAAACTCTGCAGTGGCCTACAAATGTTACCCTACAGTTGAAACTCACTCAAAGCATTAAACAATGCAGTTGCATCAGATCTGAGTCAATTTGTTCAATTGCTAATTATATTGGAGACAACTACCTCATTGTGGGATTGTGGTGCTAGCTTGGAATCTGGGTCATTTTCTTGCGTGGATCATAATTTTTTTTCTCAGCTAGTTTACTATTTATTTTATATTACTGCTACTGTCAAGAAGTGATGAAGAAAATAGAAGAGGAAGAAGATTATTGGGAGTGAACAGGAAGAAGAAATATCTTGATTGGGACACTGCTGCATGTGAATTTTCTGCAACAGAGAACTGTACAAGAACTGGAAGCAATGAGACGAAAAGGCAGCAACAGAATTTGAATGGAGGATGACATTAGAAGATGATGCACATTCAGATGGATGGGTGGGTGTGAGGGCATACATGCGGCAGGTGTGGAAAGGCAAGCTACCTTGAATTTGCCTATATGTAAGATGTTAGGTTAGTTAGGTTACCATATTGGTGCTAAACAAGCAACACAAATTTCTAACACTTACTTTCACAACTGTGTTACATATGTTTTTTTAAGTCAAAGATTATGACAGGTAGATGTCACATGTATGCTATACAAAATAACAAAATGAGAACAATGTACACAATATGTTTACTTACTTTGTGATTGTCATCACTGTATGATACAGTATTCCAAAAACAATGTAAAGTGCGTATGAAACCCATAATGAATTAGTCAGAGCCGAAATTAAAAGTGCACTTCCTTGCAGCAGTGAACAAATTGTAAGAAATAATTCTCCAATCAGTTGCCAATTGAATCTTAACCAGCCACAGGCAAGAGATGAAATTGCTCCTAAAAAGAAAATAAATGCTGCATTAGCTTCTTATTACACATGCATGTCAAAATTGTATTTAAATAACAGATAGTTAGTGTTTATAAATATGAATAAAATATTTGAAAAGGTATTTATAATTTTTTAATAGCAGTCTACTAACACAAATCTTAAAAGTCAGCCATAATGTGTAAACAATAATGATGGAAGTTAATAAGTTTCCTACTACTGTCATTCTTTACAAAGTATGAAAAATTTCCCATTGGCCATTATAACTTCATATTATCACAGTCAGATAACTCATTTTCCTATTTCTTATTTTACTTCCAAAATCAGCATTGACAAGTGTATCAGCCTTCACACTTCACTTTAACATACTTAGATAATTAAACATTTACCAATTTCTTATTTCATTTCCAAAATTAGCATAGTTACTGTTCTTTAGGGAAAAATGCTAGACATGATTTATAATTCACTGACACATCATCATATGTTCCTTTTGTGCATGTCTCACAGAAACATATTCGTTTCATCATTAGTAATGTAGATTCACTTAGATGTGATTATAAATTTCTACAACCACTATTTTTGGTTTAACAGCAGTTCCCATCCATTATTCACATCATGTGATGAGCACCATTGTAAAATGTCTCAGTGTAACTGCTTGAGGTGGGTGTAATTGAACCTCATCTTTGCACAGAGACTATCAGGTGAACAGTGTTTCCACATGAAGGCCAAATGAATGTCTCACAATGAATGAAGACATTCTTCACACAACCTACCAGCTTCTGAAAGTGTAACACAGACGTTTCATCCTAAGCAGAATTCTCATACACTTTTACGAATATGGGGTGAGTCCAAGGTGAATAACTTAATGGGAACAGGATACAAATAGCAGTATATGGAATAAACTGCCCCCACTAATATCTGCACATACATATATTTTGACAATTATCATACACGTGCACATAGTACAAGGTATCATAACAGACTGAATTAACATGGCGGCTCGGATGAGTGAGCTGAGTCCCAAAGATTAATGTTGTCTATGGTCCGTATGACCTATCAACGCCACAACTTTTTTTATCTACCATTAGTTTCCAATGACATACATTTCTGATTGTGTCTTGCACAACTACACTGCTCTTGCATGATTGTGACACAACTGTTTCCAAATCACAAGATTTGTATGAATTGTTGTTTCTCTTTATTGTGCCTGTGACTGTATAATAATTCTTCACAGCTATCGGAAAGAGTAAGCCTGTTGAGGTATTTTCTGATACACATTACACATTTTCCTAAAATCTGAATATTAATGAAAATGGTTATCATGTGGTGCTGTAGGTAAACTTCATTTGAACTTAAACATCTATGGTCAAGTTGTTTGGAGATAAACTGTTCCTCTATTAAGTCACCACAATGAAACGTTTACAAATCTGTATCTTAGAAAATAGCTACCTAATTTTGTTTTTGCAGCCAATTAATTCACTTCAAATAATGCTGTTGGAGGAACATCTGCAACTGAGCATTATACCAGAGCTTTGTGTTTGCTGTTAATACACTGCAACCTATACTCGTCCATTGTGGTGCTCAGGGTCACTGCACAAACTTATAACACCTGAAGATGAGTGTATAAGAGCCCGATACCAGTCTTGTTTTAAATAAAAGAATCTTACAACTGCAGCAGTATTTTCAACCTCTGGTAATTCACTTCAGTAGCTCTTTCACAGATCATTATTATTTTTCTCCAATTTGAATTTTGTTATCAGAGACAGCTCACTGATACTGGATACAGTTATACTAGGAGCTGGTATCCTGGTAACTGTACTGGTTATTTGTAACTATTTTAGGTATAATGGGAAGTATTTCATTTGCTCCATGAACAAAAACCTTGTGAGGTTACAAGTTTCAGAGCCAACATACAATGAAGAGGGATAGAAACCTTTGCAAAACAGTGCCAAAACTGAATCTTAAACATTTCTCTGTTGCACTTCTGTTCACAAGCTTACTGAGCTTCGGAAAATGACAGGTCCAACATCTGGTGCACAGAGTCAGTTCCCAACTCCCAGGAGATCCCTCTCCTCTGTCAGCAGCACAACATAACATGGCCATCATCAGCTGAAAATTCTCAGAGGGATGTGGCTGAGACCATTTCCCAGTGCAATGTATTTTGTAATCTCACAAGGTTTCATCCATAAAGTGAATGAAGTAATGCACACTATAACTAAAGTAATTAGGAACAAGCAATATTGTCGTCTGGTTACCAGTTGCTAATATAACTAAATAAAATTTCTGTGAGCTGTCTCCAATTATAAATTCAAACTAAAGATAAATAATAATAATCTGTGAAGCAGATCACAATACAAGACACAAAAATAACAGACCTTCCCTACCTAGGGTTCAGAGGGGGATATGTAATCTGCTACAAATGTATTCAACAACTTCCCGTCTAATATAAGGCAAGAAGTAGATAATTCCAACTACTTCAAAAGAAATTTAAACACAATCCCCATTGCTCTACAAATTGACAAGTTCCCTTAGGTATGTGATAAGTGACAGTGGTCGGTGGGGAGTTGTGTGACAAGTAGTAATGTATTGCATATCTGCAGATGCACATGAATTGAGTGATATAGTCTATCTTCCTATTTACTTTTCATGCAAGCTTTTCACTGGTATTATCAAATTTATTTAATTGTTTAAGGAATGGAAGTACAAACGGTAACATTAATCTAAGTGAAACAGTGACACTGATGATATTCATGGAACCTGAACAACCAACACATAGAATAAAATTGTAAACTTATGAAAATGTGCCATATTTTGCACTCCTACTTACCAATAATTGTGTAAATTGCTTCAACTGCAGCATTATAAAGGAGCTGTTGTTCTTCCTTTTTGTTCTCATTCAGAATAGAGTCCCACAAAAGTTGAATGTATGTCAATACCTGTAACAAGATGTATACTAGTCATCCTAATGGAGTAGTGGCACAGAATATTTTCAAGCTAATGCAACAAATGTTCAGAAATGATGATGATGATGATGATGATGATGATAATGAAGATGTCAGGTTTAATCTCCCTTCCTATGTAGAATGCCTTTGTATGAGTATTTAGAGATTAAATTATAATGTTAATGAATGTATGGAGGAAAGTTATACTGAATAGGTGTCCATACCTGTTCCCCATTTCGAAAATTTTTTATATGGACACAACAGGATAAGCTACTATAATGAAAGTTTTATGATCGCAGGAGCATCAGGAACCAATCCCTTTGAAAGAGAAATGTTTGATTCAACGACTCAAAAGCTTCATGAATATCTGAACTAGTGACATGTGAAATCTCTCCTAGGTACCAAACACAAAGCCATTTGGAGGAAATGGCTGGATCATATGTTCCACTTCAGGCTGTTGCGGGATGATGAAGCCCTCCGACTTGCTAGTGTCAGAATGTGATGGGTTACTATCCTGAAATCAAACACTTCCACTTTATATTTCAATATAGATGTATATTTAAGTAAAAGCATCTACACGTGTATATACAACAAGTCACATAATCATCTCAAACTTTTCATCCAAAGAACTCGTGAGTGGAGAGAGAGTCCTCGTTTGCAGGTCGATGTTTATACTGATGCCACACTGGTCTTGCACCTCATGTCTCATTCAGTCAACTTTTGTTTTAGTGCTAAATGACTGCCCTTTAGTTCCTTCATATATACACTCCTGGAAATGGAAAAAAGAACACATTGACACCGGTGTGTCAGACCCACCATACTTGCTCCGGGCACTGCGAGAGGGCTGTTCAAGCAATGATCACACGCACGGCACAGCGGACACACCAGGAACCGCGGTGTTGGCCGTCGAATGGCGCTAGCTGCGCAGCATTTCTGCACCGCCGCCGTCAGTGTCAGCCAGTTTGCCGTGGCATACGGAGCTCCATCGCAGTCTTTAACACTGGTAGCATGCCGCGACAGCGTGGACGTGAACCGTATGTGCAGTTGACGGACTTTGAGCGAGGGCGTATAGTGGGCATGCGGGAGGCCGGGTGGACGTACCGCCGAATTGCTCAACACGTGGGGCGTGAGGTCTCCACAGTACATCGATGTTGTCGCCAGTGGTCGGCGGAAGGTGCACGTGCCCGTCGACCTGGGACCGGACCGCAGCGACGCACGGATGCACGCCAAGACCGTAGGATCCTACGCAGTGCCGTAGGGGACCGCACCGCCACTTCCCAGCAAATTAGGGACACTGTTGCTCCTGGGGTATCGGCGAGGACCATTCGCATCCGTCTCCATGAAGCTGGGCTACGGTCCCGCACACCGTTAGGCCGTCTTCCGCTCACGCCCCAACATTGTGCAGCCCGCCTCCAGTGGTGTCGAGACAGGCGTGAATGGAGGGACGAATGGAGACGTGTCGTCTTCAGCGATGAGAGTCGCTTCTGCCTTGGTGCCAATGATGGTCGTATGCGTGTGTGGCGCCGTGCAGGTGAGCGCCACAATCAGGACTGCATACGACCGAGGCACACAGGGCCAACACCCGGCATCATAGTGTGGGGAGCGATCTCCTACACTGGCCGTACACCACTGGTGATCGTCGGAGGGGACACTGAATAGTGCACGGTACATCCAAACCGTCATCGAACCCATCGTTCTACCATTCCTAGACCGGCAAGGGAACTTGCTGTTCCAACAGGACAATGCATGTCCGCATGTATCCCGTGCCACCCAACGTGCTCTAGAAGGTGTAAGTCAACTACCCTGGCCAGCAAGATCTCCGGATCTGTCCCCCACTGAGCATGTTTGGGACTGGATGAAGCATCGTCTCACGCGGTCTGCACGTCCAGCACGAACGCTGGTCCAACTGAGGCACCAGGTGGAAATGGCATGGCAAGCCGTTCCACAGGACTACATCCAGCATCTCTACGATCGTCTCCATGGGAGAATAGCAGCCTGCATTGCTGCGAAAGGTGGATATACACTGTACTAGTGCCGACATTGTGCATGCTCTGTTGCCTGTGTCTATGTGCCTGTGGTTCTGTCAGTGTGATCATGTGATGTATCTGACCCCAGGAATGTGTCAATATAGTTTCCCCTTCCTGGGACAATGAATTCACGGTGTTCTTATTTCAATTTCCAGGAGTGTATGTTTTGCTAGTCAATCCCTTTACTAGTAATGGTATGCTTAATAACCAGACTATACATTTATTAGCTTTTGAGAATAACTACATTACAACAGTGGACAACAAAACAATAAAATACGCCTTAGCTATAGAAGAAGGCACACAGTCATTGATTACTTATAAATACAAAGGCATGCTTTGATGCATCTTGTAATACTAAGATTACCATGTCTTTGGAGCCTTTTGGATAATATTTGGAGTTTGGTGAATGGAGTATTGTTTGATTATTCTGCAGTGACAAAAGTGGCCAGAGCATTAAGTAAGCGGAAGAGAAAAGCAGATGTATTTATTAATCATTTCTCATCAGAAATAACTGTTCCAGTGAAACAAAAATTTTTGATCTAACTGTCATCTTTTAAAATTTTAATGGTTCAAATTTTTAAGGTAGTAATATATGAGATAGCACACAATGGCTCAGATTCTGCATCCCTGCATCAATATCTTAGAATCCATACCTCCATACCAAAATTACAGAGGAGGAGGAGAGAAGCGTTTAATGTCTTATTGACAATGAGAACATTAAAGGTGGAGCACAAGCTCAGTTAGGAAAGGATGGGGAAGGAAAGTGACCATGCTGTTTCGTAGGAATCAGCCTAACATTTCCCTTAAGTGATTTGGGGAAAGCATGGAAAACCTAAATGAGGATGGCCAGACAGAGGTTTGAAGCAATGTCCTTCTGAATGTGAGTCCAGTGTGCTAACTACTTCATTACCCCACATGGTACCAAAATCACAGGCTCTCATTCATTTGTCATGTGGTACTTAATTTAATTTTCCTGAAAATTGATTAAGGGATACCTACTCTGTCAAAAGTTCACACACTCCAGCTCACCATATTCCACTTTTTTAGGAGAATTCAAAAAATCATTGCTAGATTACAGTAGATAATAAATAAGACTTTATCGTAATAATGTTAGATGCCTCAACCTTCGTTAGTCACTGTCCTCAACCATCCAGTCCCCTCCCTGTTCCCATTCCAGCACTACACAGCTGTCATTTCACCGCCACACCCAGTCTTTCAATTTCTTTTTATTTCTTGCCTTTCAGCTACTTAACCCTTCCCCCCTCCGCACCTTCTCTCCTGCCCACCGTCTAAACTGCAACACTTCACTGCCCGCCACTCCCACCATACTATCCCTCCCCCTCCCCGCCCCAGCCTCCTCCTTAGCCCCACCCAGTCGCCACTCCCATCATGCACTGGTGCTGCTGCTCGCAGTGTAGTTTCAGCTCTCTGAGACTGCAGACATGTGTGCAAGTTGCTTTTGCATGAGCGTGTGTGTGCGTGTGTCTATGTGTGTCTACTGCTGACAAAGGCCTTAATGGCCGAAAGCTACGATTGTGTGAATCTTTTTATTGTGCCTACGGCGACTCAGCATCTCTGCTATATGATGAGTAGCAACTTTCCTTCTCTGGTGTTGTTAGATGCATGTAGCATTTATACAAGGTTTCCTGAGATGCCTGACCGAGATATGTCAAAGTTTGACGTGATGTTTTTATGTCTTTATCAAATCTGAGAAAACTCAGCTTGAACAAGTCAGGTTGTTGCAAGTCAGATTGTTGCAAGTCAGGTTATAATATTTTATTTTAAATTGTTTATTTATTTAAAATAAAATACATCAGCTCCTTCATAAATCCTGTTCGCAAACTAATATCTACACGTTAGATTTCATCTTTTTTTCTGCTTCTCAACCCCAAAAATAAATAAAATATTCAAAAAATTTCATTTTACATGCACACAGAATCAAACTGATGACACATGAGAGAAGAATTTCTAAATTTCATATTATTTTCACTAGTCTGCAGACATATATAATTGTATGAAAATAAGCAAACTATTGAGATACTTCAACACAAAATTTCAATCAAGTATAACCATCTTACATAATAGTGAACTTTAATATTGTTTGGCTTACTCAATTTGCTCTAGTGTAGAATGGAAGTTCACATTACATTTCAGCTCAATGTAACACAAGCAGTTTTTTCCAGATTATTTACTTCAGAAATCTGGATCATTACAAGAAGAGAGAATAACTAAACACTACTCGCCCTCAGTACAGCTGATACACATTAGAAACCATTGTTAACTTTTAAGACTTCAGTTCCCCTCATTTTTACAGTGGTTATGGAGGGGGAGGATCTGGTCACCCACAATCTGGGGTCTGACTGACCTAGTTCACTCCACAATCTTCTCAGACCTACCCCACTTGCCTTCTTGGCAAAAGTAACTAACAGCTCCTAATTTGGACCTCTGTAGTCATTTATGTAACTGAGATGCTATAGGTCATGAAGGCCTGATCACAGTGATGTGATGGGTGGATACCAGATGGCTGTCTGATGGCCTGTCATAAAAACAGCAATGTCAGATACTCATTTTGTGCCCAAACGCAATAGTCATAGATGTACTAGACAACAGCCAGTGATGTGTGTGTGCACTGTGGTGGCTGTTGTGACAGTGCCACGAGATTTAAAAGTGCCGCTGAGCGCGGGAGCGCCACCTGGCTATGAACGGCGCTGGCCACATGTCACGGCACGGCAGTGGAGTGACAGATTCGGAGTTGGAAGCATGTAACTTGCTATTGCTCTACGTTGTATATCCACGCAATTTATTAGGATTAAAGGTTATAACACCTTTTGGCGACGAGGTCGGATATTTTTTTTGCTGCGTTGTGGAATTGTGTGTTCGTGTCGGGGCAGACATGGGACAGCTTATGCAAGCGCTCATTCACCAACAAACACAGCTGACGGTTGCTATTCAAGTGCAACAAACACAGCTGACAGCTGCTATTCAGGCACTGTCGACGTTGCTTACTCATCGTCTGTCTTCCTCTTCTCCACCTCCGTTCCCTCCTTACGACAAGGCCGCTGAAGACTGGGAGGATTATGAGAAGCGTTTGCGGTTACACTTCTTGGTTTTCGGCATTGTCGACGCTCCTATGTGTAAGTCGTTATTTCTATCTTGGATTTCCCCATGGATCTATCAGCTGCTATCTCAGTTAGCCCCTCTGCGGGAACCTGCCTCTCTGTCCTTCCAAGAAATGTGTGACTTATTGTCTAACTATTACCGAAAAAACACCCATGTCGTTGCCGCCCGCGTGGCGTTCTACCAGTGTTGTAAACAGCCCCATCAATCTTACCGGGCTTGGGCGGCGGAACTACACGGTCTGAGTAGGAAATGTCAGTTTGTCATGGACACTCATCATGAGTCTCATGCTGATTCAATGGTTCGGGACGCTATTCTGCGGCTTGCTCCTGATAAAGAAGTTCAGCAACGTGCCTTACAACTGCCAAACCCGTCGTTGTCCGAAGTTCTCAGCATCGCTCAATCTTTTGAAGTGTCTCACGCTGCTGGTGCGCAAATAGACGCGTGGTGTGATGTGGGCGCTGTACAGACCACTTTCGATGCAGACAATTTGCCTGTTTCACAGGGGAACGACGACGTGGCGGCGGTTCACTCATGTCAACAACATCGCGTCGGGCCACCCCGCTCGCAGCGAAAACAGCAACCACAGAAGCCGGTTCGTTCCGCACTTCCTTCTTGTCCACATTGTTTCATACAGCATGACAGGTCCGCGTGTCCAAAACGTTGGGCCACGTGTAATTCATGTCGGAAAAAAGGCCACATTGCTTCTGTGTGTCAGTCCCCTAAAGTTCCTGTCAGCGAAGACGAGGCATCGGACATGGATGTTAACTGTGTGCTTTCTCAAACAAATAAGTTGTTTGTTACGGTTCGTGTTCTGGATAAAGACATTCGCATGCAAGTGGACACTGGCTCTGCAGTAACTCTCATTAATTCTCGCACGTATTTGGCGTTGGGCTCCCCTCACTTGTCTCCCGTTACGCGGAATCTGCGAACTTATAATAAGCAGAAAATTCCTATCGTTGGCCAGTTTGATGCTTCCACTGCCTACAAGTCTGTTGTTAGGCCCCTCACGTCTTATGTGGTGGATCATGCGGGCACGGAAAACCTGTTCGGTTATGATGCTTTCCAGTTGTTCGGGTTCTCCATTGATGATGATGTGCACTTCATATCTGAGGATATTGCGTATCAACAGCTGGATGGATTGTGTTCTGAATTCTCGTCCGTGTTCTCTGCTGGTCTGAGTCATGCCAAGGATTTTGATCCCACATTACTCTTAAGCCGATGGCTTGCCCTAAGTTTTTCCGGGCATGCCCTATTCCGATGGCGTTGCGTGCACCTGTCAAGGCTGAGGTAGACAGGTTAACAGCTTCAGGGATTCTCCTTCCTGTTACCTCCAGCGAATGGGCATCGCCAATCGTGGTGGTTTCTAAACCAAACGGGAGTCTGCGATTGTGTGGTGATTTTAAAGCCACTGTCAACACTCAGAGCCTCATTGACACTTATCCTATTCCCCGTCCACAGGAGTTATTTACCAAGCTCGCTGGGGGCCAGTTATTTTCCAAACTTGACTTATCGGAGGCGTACCATCAGTTGCCGTTGGATGCTTCTTCCAAGGAATTTCTCGTCATCAACACTCCTTGTGGGTTGTATCAGTACCAGCGGTTACCATTTGGCGTCGCTAGCGCGCCGGCCATTTTTTAGCAGTTTTTGGAACAGCTCACGGCTTCCGTTCCCAGCTGCATCAACTACCTGGATGACATTGTTGTCACGGGGGCCTCCACTGAGGAGCACCTTCGCTGTTTCGGGTTCTGCATTCAGCTGGGTTGAAGTGCAATCTGGACAAGTCACAGTTCTTCCAACCCTCCATTGTGTATCTTGGTTTCCACTTGTCCCATGAGGGTATACGTCCTCTACGACAGCACGTTGCGGCCATTACCGCTCTACCCCGGCCATCTACGAGCAAAGAACTTCAGGCGTTTCTAGGCAAGATTGCTTATTATCACAAATTCATCCCATCCGCGGTGGTGGTAGCTCATCCTCTGCATCAGCTGTTACGCAAAAACGTTCCTTTCTGTTGGTCCGACGAGTGTGAGCAGGCTTTTGTCCGCCTGAAGGCTCATTTGCAGTCGGCGCCTTGTCTTGCCACATTCCGTCCAGGTCAGCACTTGGTTCTGGCGACTGACGCGTCCCAGTATGGCCTAGGGGCTGTTCTCGCCCATCGGTATGAGGATGGGTCGGAACGACCCATCGCCTACGCTTCCAAGACCCTCAACGATGCCCAATGGCATTACTCTCAAGTCGAAAAGGAGGCGCTCGCTATCATTTATGCTCTAAGAAAGTTCAGTGTTTTTTTGTATGGTTCTAAGTTTCCCCTCATCACCAACCACAAGCCGCTGGTCGCTCTGTTCAGCCCCTCGGCGTCGCTTCCGGATAAGGCAGCTCACCGCCTGCAACGTTGGGCCTTATACTTGTCTCGTTTTCACTATGAGATTCACTATCGCCCCACGGCCCAGCACGCCAACGCTGACACGTTGTTGCGTTTGCCGATGGGCCCCGACCTGGTTTTCGATCGAGATGAACTCCTCTGTTTCCACATTGATGAGGAAGAACGTCGTGCGGTCGAGGGTTTTCCACTTACAGGTTCGCAGGTTGCGTCGGCTACTGCGCGGGACCCGGTCCTGCGTCAGGTGATTGGTTTTGTTCAACGGGGTTGGCCGGACAGGACCAAGGGCCGGGCATCAGATCCCCTTCGCAACTACCATGCCTTGCGCCTTCGTCTGTCTGTTCGTGAGGGTGTTGTTCTTCTGGCCATGGATGGCGCATCTCCTCGGGTCGTGGTGCCAGCCTCTCTTCGCAAAGATGTTCTCAAACTATTGCATGAAGGCCATTGGGGGATTTCTCGGACTAAGTCCCTGGCCCGCAGGCACGTTTATTGGCTCGGTATTGATTCAGACATCGCCCACATGGTCGCTGCGTGTGGTCAGTGTGCTCAACAACTGGCTGCACCCCGTACAATGCCCTCTCCATGGCCTGATCCAGCGCAGCCGTGGGAACAGGTGCACACTGACTTTGCCGGCACATTCCTCGGCGCTTATTGGCTACTGTTGATTGACGCCTTCTCGAAGTTTCCGTTTGTTGTTCGATGTCCGTCGCCCACCACTGTGGCGACGACGCTGGCTTTGTCCAAAATCTTTGCGCTAGAAGGTCTTCCATCCACGATTGTCATGGACAATGGCCCTCAGTTCTCTTCACAGGCCTTCCGTGATTTTTGTACTGGACAAGGGATTCATCATGTTACAGCACCGCCCTTCCATCCGCAATCGAATGGGGAGGTCGAGCGCCTTGTCCGCACTTTCAAAAGCCAGATGAAAAAATTCCTTAGTGATTTTTCCACAGATGACACTCTGTTGCAATTTCTGAGTTCTTATCGCTTCACGCCTCTGGGTGATCGCAGCCCTGCTGAACTCTTGCATGGCCGCCAACCGCGAACTCTACTGCACCTGCTTCACTCTGTCAGGCCTTGTGCTGTGTCCCCCAGTGCGGGCAAGTACCCGGTGGGCGCCGACGTGTGGGCACGGGGCTACGGATCTCGCCCTAAATGGATTCCAGGTGTGGTCAAGGCTCTTCGCGGCCGCCGGCTTTGTGAAATACGTACGGACGACGGCATGGTTGTTCACCATTACGACCAGATGCGCCCACGAGTGGTGGCCACGCCGGTGCCACCGCCCCTTCTTTCGGCTCCACCAGCCCGAGAAGCCAGTCCTGTCACTACTGCCGATCTTCCATGCGTGTTGCTGAAGCCAACGTCGCTACCGCTTCCGAGTACGCCGGAACCAGCCCCAGTCGCGATGCCGCCTTCTCTGTGACCCATCTCGCTGGAGCACACCCCAAGGTCCACGACACCTATGGCTGCTGCTTTGGAGTTTTCACCCATCATCTCGTCCAGGAGGCCTGTTCCATGCTCAAGCTTCCGTCCTGGACATTTTCGACCATACTCTCGTGTTTCTCCGTGGGATCTTCTCAGGGCCTCCCGAGAGGCCATGGATGTCTCCACACTGTCCGTGTCTCCAAGGAAGTGAGTTTTTTTTTTTCAAGGGGGGAAAAGTGTTGTGACAGTGCCATGAGATTTAATAGTGCCGCTATGTCAGTATGCGAACACAGCGATAGAGGCACTCCGCAGCTCCGCCGAGCGCGGGAGCGCCACCTGGCTATGAACGGCGCCGGCCGCATGTCACGGCACGGCAGTGGAGTGACAGATTCGGAGTTGGAAGCATGTAACTTGCTATTGCTCTACGTTGTATATCCATGCAATTTATTAGGATTAATGGTTATAACAGTGGCCCTTCCTGATGGCTAACACAGTGTGTTCCCCTAGATGACAGGCAGCATGTAAGTGAGGCTACACGGTCGGCAATACGGGCTGGTGTCAAATTGAGTATGGGAGAGGTCTGTTGAATTGCTGTTGGCAAAGGTAACCACACAGGCGAGCAGGAATAAGTGACTGCGTGAGGGACACGCTAGAGCATGGAGAACCTCACCGTGGACCCCGACACACAGTCACTTATTACTCAAAAGGTGGTCCGCCATTTGGTAGCAGCATTCAGACTCGGAGCAGACAGCGAGTTCACTGCTAGTGAAGACAGAGTCGGGCAACAGAAGTTCACTGATCCATTTCGACTTGGGCATTGGTGTAGATTTTCCCTTGTAACTGGGTACTGGTGGTGACTGCACAATCCCTGTCTAAAATTGGCAATATATACACCGTCCTGGCCTGCTATCATTTCCGAGATGGCGGTGCTTTTGTCTCTAAGCCACAACAGCATTGAGGAGCAAGGTGTGACTAGTGGCTGACCACACTACTGTTGCCCCGACTTTCCTTCATGTTGGCAACTGTATAGTGATTTAGCCTCCCACAAGCAGTTTCCATAGTGTCAGCATAATCAGCTTTACACAAAATCACCTAACTGTCCCCATAATGTGGCGTGTGTCACTTTAGTGTGGTGTCTCCTGTTTAGTCAGTTATAGGACTTTTCTGCTGTGACACGCAGAGCTGTGGTGCAACATGCCTCCCCTCTTCGGAATTTCTGGGCCACCGGATCAGGGACCATCTATATCTCTGGAAAAAGTCTTGGCAAAACATCTCATAATTTGTGATACATATGCAACACGTGTTGATTTCTCTTATAAAATCTAGAATGAAGCACAACATTTAGTGACTACTTACGTACCATTCATTATTTCCTAAGGTTGACCCAATTCACTGACAACTGATGCCCTGGGACTTCACATGGGTGGGCAGTTTTCCATCTAACATGGATGCAGTCTACACAAACCACAGTCAGAACCAGGATGGTGCTAGAAATTCAGATGCTCATCATTAAGACTTTCGGCATCAATCATTACAGTAATGTTGAACATGCTGGAGCATCTTTCCCACAGTAATGCATCCTTTTGTGGCTGCTATTGATCAAGTGAACTTCCCTAAATTTTCACACATACCCAATACTTCATTAAACCATAATGCAATAAATACAGAACAAACTAATTAAATAATATTCACAGCTCTTTCTTTTTAACAAATTCCCTTAACAAATCATCTTTTAAAAGCATAAATCTTACTAATTTGATTTTTATACTTCTTACCCCCCCCCCAAGAACCATGGACCTTGCCGTTGGTGGGGAGGCTTGCGTGCCTCAGCGATACAGATAGCCGTACCGTAGGTGCAACCACAACAGAGGGGTATCTGTTGAGAGGCCAGACAAACGCATGGTTTCTGAAGATGGGCAGCAGAGTTTTCAGTAGTTGCTGGGGCAACAGTCTGGAGGATTGACTGATCTGGCCTTGTAACACTAACCAAAACAGCCTTGCTGTGCTGGTACTGCTAACGGCTGAAAGTAAGGGGAAACTACAGCCGTAATTTTTCCCGAGGGCATGCAGCTTCACTGGATGGTTAACTGATGATGGCATCCTCTTGGGTAAAATATTCCAGAGGTGAAATAGTCCCCCATTCGGATCTTCAGGTGGGGACTACTCAGGAGGACGCCATTACCAGGAGAAAGGAGTATATAGAGGGTCTATATAAGGGCAGTGTACTTGAGGACAATATTACAGAAATGGAAGAGGATGTATATGAAGATGAAATGGGAGATACGATACTGCGTGACGAGTTTGACAGAGCAATGCAAGACCTGAGTCGAAACAAGGCCCCGGGAGTAGACAACATTCCATTAGAACTACTGACAGCCTTGGGAGAGCCAGTCCTAACAAAACTCTACCATCTGGTGAGCAAGATGTATGAGACAGGCGAAATACCCTCAGACTTCAAGCAGAATACCATAATTCCAATTCCAAAGAAAGCAGGTGCTGACAGATGTGAAAATTTTAATAAATAATGGATGCAAAATACTAATGCGAATTCTTTACAGATTAATGGAAAAACTGGTAGAAGCTGACCTCGGGGAAGATCAGTTTGGATTCCGTAAAAATATTGGAACACGTGAGGCAATACTGACCCTACGACTTATCTTAGAAGCTAGATTAAGGAAAGTCAAACCTATGTATCTAGCATTTGTAGACGTAGAGAAAGCTTTTGACAACGTTGACTGGAACACTCTCTTTCAAATTCTGAAGTTGTCAGGGGTAAAATACAGGGAGCGAAAGGCTATTTACAATTTGTACAGAAACCAGATGGCAGTTATAAGAGCCGAGGGGCATGAAAGGGAAGCAGTGGTTGGGAAGGGAGTGAAACAAGGTTGTAGCCTATCCCTGGTGTTATTCAATCTGTATATTGAGCAAGCAGTGAAGGAAACAAAAGAAAAATTCGGAGTAGGTATTAAAAACCATGGAGAAGAAATAAAAACTTTGAGGTTTGCCGATGACATTGTAATTCTGTCAGAGACAGCAAAAGGCTTGGAAGAGCAGTTGAATGGAATGTATAGTGTCATGAAAGGAGGGTATAAGATGAACATCAATAAAAGCAAAACAAGGATAATGGAATGTAGTTGAATTAAGTTGGGTGATGCTGAGGGAATTAGATTAGGAAATGAAACACTTAAAGTAGTAAAGGAGTTTTGCTGTTTGAGGAGCAAAATAACTGATGATGGTCGAAGTAGAGAGGATATAAAATGTAGACTGGCAATGGCAAGGAAAGCGTTTTTGAAGAAGAGAAATTTGTTAACATCGAGTATAGATTTAAGTGTCAGGAAATCGTTTCTGAAAGTATTTGTATGGAGTGTACCCATGTATGGAAGTGAAACATGGACAATAAATAGTTTGGACAAAAAGAGAATAGAAGCATTCGGAATGTGGTGTTACAGAAGATTGTTGAAGATTAGATGGGTAGATCATGTAACTAATGAGGAGGTATTCAATAGGATTTGGGAGAAGAGGAGTTTGTGGCACAACTTGACAAGAAGAAGGGACCGGTTGGTAGGACATGTTCTGAGGCATCAAGGGATCACAAATTTAGCATTGGAGGGCAGCGTGAAGGGTAAAAATCGTAGAGGGAGACCAAGAGATGAATACACTAAGCAGATTCAGAGGCATGTAGGCTACAGTAGGTACTGGGAGATGAAGAAGCTTGCACAGGATAGAGTAGCATGGAGAGCTGCATCAAACCTGTCTCACGACTGAAGACCACAACAACAACACTTCTTATTCCTTTTAGTTTACCTGGTGTTTTCTTACTCCACTGTTTTGGTATGTCCTTTGGTACTTTCGCTTTGGAATAAAAGTTTGCAATGATATATATCAAGAAATTTATCTCTAAAACTATTCTGACACATAACCCATATATTGTACTAGCAATATCCTCTACAGTAGTCTCATTTATTCCCCTTACTTAAATGTTAATTACAAGTTAACTCCATTTTGTAGTGCTACATTTGTTTGTTGCCTACAGTATCATATCATACAAATTCAGTCTTAATGATTTGCATGCAATTTATTCAGTCTCAGCTTTGGGGAGGGGGGATGAACCATGCAGCAGTATAGCAGTCACTGGCAACAGCTTCTCTCAATTGGAGCAACACTCCACCAATTTCTATTGTGTTCTGCTGATGAGCAATTTTCATATGATGCTTCCTACAACCTCCAGTTCATGCGAGGTATGTCCACAAAATAAGTTCCATTTGGTTACATAAAACAAACGTGTACAGATAAAATATTTATTGTACAAAAATCTATAACTGTTAAAACTACTTCTCTACATAGGTTCAAAATTTTTGTAGGCACTTGTCATAGCATAGCACAAGTTTTTGTATGCCTTCTTCATAGAAGGTTTCCACCTGTGTATTCAATCATGTGGTAACATGTTCTTTCAGGTCATATCATCACTGAAGTGTTGACCACCAAGGACAGATTTTAGGTGTAAGAAGAGATTAAAGTCGCTAGGAGTGAGGGCTGGGCAGTACGGAGGATGATCAAAGGTGTCACAGCGAAGTTCCCGTAAGAGTTGTTTGGTCACATTCGCCGTGTGAGGTCGGGCATTATTGTGGAAAAAAACACCACCTTTTGACAGTAATTCTTGGCGGTTGTTCTGTATTGGGCGGTGCAATTCCTTAATGGTCTAGCAGTAACCATGTGCATTGATTGTTTGGCCCCGTGGTAAGAAATCAATCAGCAAAATGTCTTTTCTCTCCCAAAAAATGGTGCACATGACTTTTTGAGGTGTCAATATTTGCTAAGGCTTAACCTCCATTGGGCATAAAGCGTGCCTCCATTCCATTGATTGCCATTTATTTATTTATTTATTTATTTTTTTTTCAGGGGTGTCATACGACACCCAAGTTTCATCCCCCGTGACTATCCAAGAAAGAAAACCATCGCCTTCTTCATTGTAGCGTGTTAAAAACTGAAGTGCACTGCTCATCCATTGTTTTTTGTGTTGTTCAGTAAGAATTCTGGGTACCCAACGTGAGCAAAGTTTTCAAAATTTCAGTTTTTCAGTAACAATTTCATGAATTAGTGATTGTGAGATTTGAGGAACTTCCATAGCAAGTGTAAACTTATGGTTGTGCTTAATCTTCTCTTCAATTGTGTGAACCAGTTCATCAGTAACCACAGATGGGCGTCCACTTCGTTCTTCATTGTGCACTTGATCACGTCCATCACTGAACAGTCTGACCTATCTTCTAACCATTGAATCACTCATAGCATTTTGTCTGTAAACCTCACAGATTTGCTGATAAATTTCCTTTGGTTTAACTGTTTTTTCATTTAGAAAACGAATCACAGATCTGATTTCACACACGATGGCATTTTCAATTATGGCTGACATTATGAAGAAGCACTACACAGCACACATCAGCAGTAGCGATCTCAAAATGGTGTACATGTCTTCTCCTTCTGTCACAGTAATTACCATGGATGCTCAGAACTGCGATCGTAGTGCTGCCATGGATAGATATAGAAATGGAACTTACTTTGTGGATGACACTTGTATTACACTGCATGTATGATCAACTTTATGAAGTTCCCAACCTTCAGGTATACATTTCTGAAAGGATGCAGATAAACAAAAATCACGCGAAGTGAAATGTAGCGTGAGGAGGGCTATGTGAGAGGCATTCAATGAATTTGAAAGTAAAGTTCTATGTACTGACTTGGCAGAAAATCCTAAGAAATTTTGTTCTGATGTCAAAGCGGTACGTGAATCAAAACAAAATGTCCAGACACTCTGTGACCAAAATGGTATTGAAACAGAGGATGACAGACTAAAGGCCGAAATACTAAATGTCTTTTTCCAAAGCTGTTTCACAGAGGAAGACTACACTGTAGTTCCTTCTCTAGATTGTCACACAGATGACAAAATGGTAGATATCAAAATATACAACACAGAGATAGAGAAACAATTAAAATTGCTCAAAAGAGGAAAGGCCGCTGGACCTGATGGGATATCAGTTCAATTTCACACATAGTATACGAAGGAACTTGCCCCACTTCTCGCAGTGGTGTACCGTAGGACTCTAGAAGAGCGTAGTGTTTCAAAGGATTGGAAAAGGGCACAGGTCATCCCCATTTTCAAGAAGGGACATCAAACAGATGTGCAGAACTACAGACCTGTGTCTCTAACGTTGATCAGTTGTAGAATTTTGGAACACATATTATGTTCGAGTATAATGACTTTTCTGGAGACTAGAAATCTACTCTGTAGGAATCAGCATGGGTTTCGTAAGAGATGATTGTGTGAAACCCAGCTCGCTCTATTCGTACACGAGACTCAGAGGGCAATAGACACAGGTTCCCAGGTAGATGCCGTGTTTCTTGACTTCCACAAGGCGTTCGATACAGTTCCCCACAGTCGTTTAATGAACAAAGTATGAGCATCTGGACTATCAGACCAATTGTGTGATTGGATTGAAGAGTTCCTAGATAACAGAATGCAGCATGTCATTCTCAAAGGAGAGAAGTCTTCCGAAGTAAGAGTTATTTCACGTGTGCTGCAGGGGAGTGTCATAAGACCGTTGCTATTCACAATGTACATAAATGACCTTGTGGATAACATCATAAGTTCACTGAGGCTCTTCGCGCATGATGCTGTGGTATATTGAGAGGTTGTAACAATGGAAAATTGTACTGAAATGCAGGAGGATCTGCAATGAATTGATGCAGGGTGCAGGGAATGGCAATTGAATCTCAATGTAGACAAATGTAATGTGCTGCAAATACATAGAAAGAAAGATCCTTTATCATTTAGCTACAATATAGCAGGTCAGCAACTAAAAGCAGTTAATTCCATAAATTATCTGGGAGTACGCATTAGGTGCAATTTAAAATGGAATGATCATATAAATTTGATCGTCGGTAAAGCAGATGCCAGACTGAGATTCATTGGAAGAATCCTAAGGAAATGCAGTCCAAAAACAAAGGAAGTAGGTTACAGTACACTTTCTCACCCACTGTTTGAATATTGTTCACCGGTGTGGGATCTGTACCAGATAGGGTTCATAGAAGAGAGAGAGAAGATCCAACGGAGAGCAGCGCGCTTCATTACAGGATCATTTAGTAATCGCAAAAGTGTTACGGAGATGATAGATAAACTCCAGTGGAAGACTCTGCAGGAGAGATGCTCAGTAGCTCGGTATGGGCTTTTGTTGAAGTTTCATGAACATACTTCACCGAGGAGTCAAGCAGTATATTGCTCTCTCCTATGTATATTTCGCGAAGACACCATGAGAATAAAATCAGAGAGATTAGAGCCCACACAGAGGCATACCGACAATCTTTCTTTCCACGAACAGTATGAGACTGGAATAGAAGGGAGACTCAATAGAGGTACTCAAAGTACCCTCCGCCACACACCGTCAGGTGGCTTGCAGAGTATGGATGTAGATGTAGATGTAGATTTAGGCTTGTCAGTCAGATCGGTAGTATTAAAAGCACTTCCTTCCATCACCCTCTCCCACTTCTGAAGGAACACTGCCACAACTGGTCGCTACAAACCTAGTGCACTAGTTATGACTAAATGCATCTGCATCACATAATTATCCACAAGATTTCCAACATAATTAATAAATCAATAGCTTCCTGTGCATCCTTTGCAGTACCTACAGCAAAATTACCATCTGCAGTTACACTCTATAAGACACAAAAATCATTAGCACTTGTATTGCCCAACACATGCCTATTCAGGATTACACCTGACCCAGATTCTGCAGCCAGTACACAACACCAATTAATCACCAATGGTGTAGACACCACTGCATTTAAATCACTACCAACCATGTTGCTATTCACTCACTCAGTCATCTTGGTACAGCACACAGGCATTCACTTCATTTGGCACTACAATTTAATCACATTCTCAATTTTCTCAAGATATTGTAGCTGGTAATTTCACTCTAGTTTTCTTAATTTCCACAATACCACCACCTTCTGAATCACTTAAACTGTCAATATTAACTTCTTTCTCCTAACTATCCATTATCAAGCAAGTGCTACTCTTACACCATCTCTCCACCGTATCCTTAAGCCTAACATATTTTACTCATTGATCAACAATCTCCTCCCTTTGTCTAGTCGACATTTCTTTCTGTCTTCTTTGTGTCTCCTACATAAAATTGTCCATGTGCTTAGCTAGGCCATCCATGGTTAAATCTAATGTAGGAGCAGGTAAACTAGACACAGCCCTGATACCTCTCATAGCTTTCAATTGCTTAAGTAAACATAACTGCATTATTTGCTCTCACTTGAGCTATCTTGACTGCCAAAGCACACAGTATTTCGTTGAGGATAGCACCCCCCCCCCCCCCCCCCCCCCCCCTCCCCCTCGGCAGATCACAACTCAGACATTGTGGAACAAATAACAAATTCAAAAGAGAAAATAAAACAGAGACAAAAGGAGAAACAAAATTAAATGATGAGGAGGACACTTACATGTAACACCATCCTAACACTTCTGGCTCAAACTGAACCTTTCTACCTGAGTATTTAATTGTGATACTCAATTCCAAACAGTGAGCCCTCCCTCTTGGTTACAGTATGATGTATTGCATATAAGAACCAGATGCAAACTAATGTACATTTTTACTCATCCTCAGAACATTCTCTGAATTTATTTATCACAATTCACATATGAAAACAAAATTAAATACCTGGTAGAAGGTCCAGTGTCACACCACGATACTGCAAGGGGAGTAAAAAAAATCTGCTCTCAGTCTACAGTGTTTTAATGGTGCATCATGCAGCTGGAGATGTGGTCCCTGATGCAGCTTTCATGGCAGCAACAAACACTCTACCATGAACTTCACATTGGTTTGCTGAGTGCAGAAGAAGCTGTACATTGCAGATGCAGACTCCTGACACTACTTGTAAAGTTGTCATAAATCACTTCAGTCGCCACTTATAGATGTTAAATATACTTCTGCAGTGTCATGGTGGGTAAATACCAGGTGCCCATCCAAGGATGCACCATAAAAAGGGCAATATTTCTTAATTATTTATTTCACATGCATGGGCAGTTTCCCACCTAAAAGCGATAGTGTCTACACAAAACAAGAGTCAGAACCACAATGATACCAGAAATTCAGATGCTCATCATTACGAATTTGCAACATCAATCATTACTGTAATGTTGCACATGCTGGAGGATCTGCTCCACAGTGGTGATGGTACTACACAGCAGCCAATGCCCCCAAGATGTGCAATGGACTTTTCCGGTGACATGCACTTAGCTCAGCAATGGCCCGTCATCATGGTTGGCATGTGGCATCTCTCTGGGGACTTGGTAGTGGTCATGTGAGGTGATGTGGTCAGCTCTGCTTGGCAGCACTAAGTCAGGCCTGAGCCAGGATGGGGATCAGCAGCCAGCGTAGCAGCTGTGCAAACTGGCCTGAAATAATAGCTACACTATGTGATCAAAAGTATCCGGACACTACCAAAAACTGACATTTTTCATATCAGGTCCATTGTGCTGCCACCTACTGCAAGGTACTCCATACCAGTGACCTCAGTAGTCATTAGACATGTGAGAGAGGAGAATGAGGTGCTCCACAAAACTCGTGGACTACAAACATGGTCTGGTGATTGGGTGTCACTTGTGTCATACATTTATACACGACTTTCTACAATCCTAAATATAACTAGGTCCACTGTTTTTGATTTGATAGTGAAGTCACTTGTGTCATACATTTATACACGACTTTCTACAATCCTAAATATAACTAGGTCCACTGTTTTTGATTTGATAGTGAAGTGGAAATGTGAAGGGACACATACAGCACAAAAGCGTACAGGACGACCTCGTCTGTTGACTGACAGAGACCGCCGACAGTTGAAGAGGGTCATAGTGTGTAGCAGGCAGATGTCTCTCCACACCATCACACAGGAATTCCAAACTGCATTAGAATCCACTGCAAGTACTGTGACAGTTAGGCAGTAGGTAGGAAAACTTGGATTTCATGGTCGAGCAGCTGCTCATAAGCCACACATCACGCCAGTAAATGCCAAATGATGCCTTGCTTGGTGGAAGGGGCATAAACAGTGGATTATTGAACAGTGGAAAAACACTGTGTGGAGTGACAAAGTGTGGTACACAACGTGGTGATCCGATGACAGGGTGTGGATATGGCGAACGCCCAGCGAATGTCATCAGCCAGCACATATAGTGACAACAGTAAAATTCGGACACAGTGGTGTTATGGTGTGGTCGTGTTTTTCATGGAGAGCAATTACACCTCTTGTTGTTTTGTATGGCACTATTGCAGCACAGGCCTAAATTGATGTTTCAGCCACCTTCTTGCTTCCCACTATTGAAGAGTAATTTGGCGAAAGCGACTGCACCTTTCAACACAATCGAGCAACTCTTCATAATGGATGGCTTGTGGCGGAGTGATTACACAACAATAACATCCGTGTAATGGACTGGCCTGCACAGAGCCCTGACCTGAATCCTATAGAACACTTTTGGGATGTTTCAGAATGCCAACTTCGTGCCAGGCCTTACCAACCGAAATCGATACCTCTCCTCAGTACAGCATTTCATGAAGAATGGGCTGCCATTCCCCAAGAAACCTTCCAGAATCTGACTGAACATATGCCTGCAAGAGTGGAAGTTGTCATCAAGGCTAAACGTAGGCCAACACCGTACTGAATTCCTGCATTACCAATGGAGGATGCCACTATTTGTGGTGTTATGGTGTGGTTGTACGAGGTGGAATCCAAAATTTTCAGTGCTGCCATCTGGAAGGTAGAAGTAGCAGATCTTTGTACCACTAGGTGGCGAGAGCTGCATATCTGGTGAGTCAGTGTGCGGTGTAGTATTGAGATGGGTGGACGTGTTGCGTGACCACAGTGATTTCCATAATACTCTGATTTTGGTGTGTGGCGATTTTACCATAGATCTGTGAACAGAAAAGCACGTGTGTATCAAATTCTGTGTGAATCTTGGGAAAAATGCTACAGAGACCCTTGCAATGATTCAACAAGTGTTTGGGGGACAGACAATGAGCCGTCCCAGTGGAATAGCCCGGTCTCTCCAAGACCCAAAAGAGCGAGACAGGTGAAGAGCAAAGTGAAGAGCAAGATCATCATTTTCTTTGATACCAAGGGAATTGTGCACAAAGAATTCATCCCACCCAACCAAACAGTGAATTCCGTGTACTACTGTGATGTTTTGCGATGCCCTTGTGAAAATGTGCGGTGATGACAGCCTGAACTTTGGCATCAAGGGAACTGGCTGCTGCATCACGACAACACACCCTGTCACACATCCTTGCTCACCAAGACCTTTTTGGCAAAAAACATGGCAGTTGTACCCCACCCACCATACTCGCCAGATTTGGCATCTTACGGCTTTGCGCTATGCCCAAAACTGAAACTCAAGTTGAAAGGTCATCGGTTCAACACTCTAGAGATGTTTCAAGAAGCATTGCTGGCGATGATAAATGCCCTCAAAGAACAGTACTTCCAGAAAATGTTTGATCAGTGGCAGAAGTGCTGGGACCGGTGTGTATGTGCAGATGGGAACTACTTGGAGGGTGGTGGTGACCATTAGTCCAAAGTTAAGGTTTTCAACAGATGGCAGCACCAGACCCGAAAATTTTGGATAGCACCTCATATTTTTCATGGAGAGGACTTGCATCCCTTGTTGTGTTGTGTGGCTCTATCACATCACAGGCCTACATTGATGTTTTAAGTACCTTCTTGCTTCCCACTATTGAAGAGTAATTCAGGGGAAGGCGATAGCATCTTTCAACACAATCGAGCACCTGTTCATAATGCACGGCCTGTGGCAGAGTGGTTACACGACATCAACATCCCTGTAATGGACTGGCTTCCATAGATTCCTGACCTGAATCCTCTGAATCCTATAGAACATCTTTGGGATGTTTTGGAATGCCAACTTTGTGCCAAGCCTTACCGACCGACATCGATGCCTCTCCTCAGTGCAGCATTCTATGAATAATGGACTGTCATTCCCCAAGAAACCTTCCAGCACCTGACCTGCGAGAGTGCAAGCTGTCATCAAGGCTAAGGATGGCCCAACACCATATTGAATTCCAGCATTACCGATGGAGGGTGCCACGAACTTGTAAGTCATTTTCAGCAAGGTGTCCAGATACTTTTGATCGCATAATGTATCATGGTAAAAGATCTACATGCAGAACCAGTTCCATACATTGTTGCATTAGCACCTATTCCAGTCCTGCCACAGGCATTCCCTATCACACTAAAAGCAGGGTCAAGTGTGCAAGCAGCCATGTGGTCTACCACTTTAGCTGAAACCCCTGTGTGGTGTTCTATGTGAGCATGACCATAAAAACAAATTATGGTGGATAAGGACTGTGCCTCCTGTAAGTGGACAAAGGAGGAGCTGGCCACAATTCGTAAACAGTTTAAGGTGCAGCTGTCCAAAGTCAGCCACGTGCAGGCTGCCGTCTTGAGGTGTAGTCGAGGTGGAGGAACTGGTATGTCGCAGAGGGCACAGCAAGTGTTGCTTGTTTTATCCTTGGAGTGAGTTGTTGAGGCACCTTCCATGGCACCCAATGTGGAGGAACTGTAAGTGCATCACTTAAGATGGAAGGTGGATGCGCATACTGGCCATCTGGCCACATCCATTCACCCAGTGATGGACATGTGGCTGCTTCATCAGCAGAGTCCCGGCAGGCACATGGAGAGAGGTTTGTTACTTACCAGGAGCTACAGTATTAGGCACATTATGGAAGTCCTTAGGGAAATAGCGTCCAGAGTTGGAAAGAAATCAAGTGTGCGCTAAGAGCATCTACCAGGAGGCCTCATTCCAGATGAGATGGACACCCTGCTTGCAGCTATCAAGAGTGCAGAGTGCAGTTACCTTCAAGTTGCAGCTCATCTCATTACCAAAATGGTGAAAACTGCTGCCCTCATTCTTCACAGGGTGCACACAGAGCCTACAATTTGTAGTACCATTCCCTGAGTTGACCAGGTGCTTTTTGGTTTGGAGTAGATGGAGGGCCACAAGCAGAGACTGTCTATTCTGTGATGGTCTTAACTGCAGATTTCTGGACCTGCACTATGGAGTGGAGAATTGTAGAATTTCCCTAGATCAGTCAGGAATGCACTGCACAAAATAGGTTAGGTTAGGTTAGTGTTGTTTAACATCCCATTGACAACGAGGTCATTACAGATGGATCGCAAGCTCGGGTTAGGGAAGGATGGGGAAGGAAATTGGCCGTGCCCTTTTCAAAGGAACCATCCCGGCATTTGCCTGAAACGATTTAGGGAAATCACGGAAAACCTAAATCAGGATGGCTGGAGACGGGATTGAACCGTCGTTCTCCCGAATGTGAGTCCAGTGTGCTGACCACTGCGCCACCTCGCTCGGTGCACAAAATAAGCATTTATCTGAGTACAGTACATGTAGTGTGCACACAGATGCTTTTAGGCTAGGTGTCAGTTTGTGTTCCTCTGATGAACACTTACTAGTCAATATGCAGAAAATAAGGCACTTTTGCATACAAGGTAGAGGCACTTCAAATGTCTGTTAGACTGTTAAAATCTAACAGTAAATTGCCAAAACACTTATAACAAAATGAGACTTTCACTCTGCAGCGAAGTGTGCACTTCCTGACAGATTAAAGCTGTGTGCTGGACTTAGACTCAAATTCGAGACCTTTGCCTTTCGCGGGCAAGTGCTCTACCATCTGCCAGGAAGTTTCATATCAGCACACACTCCATTGCAGAGTGAAAATCTCATTCCGGAAACATCCCCCCAGGCTGTGGCTAAGCCATGTCTCTGCAATATCCTTTCTTTCAGGTGTGCTAGTTCTGCAAGGTTCACAGAAGTGCTTCTGCAAAGTTAGGAAGGTAGGAAATAAGGTACTGGCAGTAGTAAAGCTGTGAGGATGGGGTGTGAGTCACGCTTGGGTAGCTCAGATGATAGAGCACTTACCCGCGAAAGGCAAAGGTCCCGAGTTCAAGTCTCGATCTGGCACACAGTTATAATCTGCCAGGAAGTTTCATTGATAACAAAGTCCTATAGTTATCCACCATCCAAGAAAGCTATCACACTCAAATTATATTCTGAACTATGAGCTGTATCAAATCTGAAGTAATTAGAAATGTCGAAAGTATTTAATGAGGCACAGAATGTATACTGAAAAGACAAGTTAAGACATCATAGAAAGGGGAGCATTCACTGCATTTGAGAAAAATACTGTGTCCACTGAGATAGAAATTGTACCTGATTGGAATGTTATCTGGACACAGGCATTTGGCCTAGATGAACTCATATTAAGCACTGGATGTATTCACTGGCCATTCAATTCTGCTGTGATGGTTGTAGGATCATGAAAAAGAAAGTCTACACTCAGTATCCTGATTGTGTCATATTAGTTAGAGATTACTTTAACCTACCAGGCAAAGATTGGGTCATCAATAGGATAACTGCAGGTCAGTCTTGTGATGTTCTCAATGATTTCATAAAAAATCTCCCAAATTACTAGTACAATAACCCACAAGCAACGGAAATATTTTAGACCTCATAGCAATAAACATGGCCTGACATTATCAACAGTGTCAGTATAGAGACAGGGATTAGCGATCATAATTTCATAAAAGTCACAATAGTTGTCATTGTTAATAAGTTCAGTAAGAAGAAAAGGAGAATTTTTATGCTGGAAAGAGCAGATAAGCAGATGTTAGCATCCTACTTAGATAATGAATGCAAATCAGTTCGAGTATGATGGATGTAGAGAAATTAAGCACAATGTTGAAACCAACTGTTAATCACTCTGGAGAAGTATGTGGCACATAAGTGGACTAATGACAGAAATGATTCACTGTTTTTTAGAAATAAAATTCAGAAAATCCTGGGAAACATAGATTATCACACATTCAATTTAAAAAAATGCAAATCTTGGTAGGCAAAAGTTGTTAGCAATTCGTGAATCTAAAATACCCATGAAAAGCTTAATAATAATTGTTGTCTAGTGAAAGAAGCAATTAGTAAAATAAATAAACCAAAAACAGTTATTTGATGCATCTGAATGTAAGTGGATTAACGGAAGGAGGTACAAAAATTGAAGAATTTCAAATTATACTTGCAGAAGCCAAATATATTAAAGTTCTTTGCTTAAATGAAGATTGGCTGTCAGATAATTCCATAAATATTTTAAATAAAATAGAGAATTTTCATGCAGCTAGAAGCTATTTTAGAGAAAATAGAAGTCATGGAGACTCATGGATACTTGTCAATGCTTGCTTGAGATATGATCTAAAAAGAAACTATGAATATTTAAATGAGGAATGCACTTTTGAGAGCTGCTGTATAGAACTGACAGACCTAAATACATTAGTCATCTCTATTTATAGAATTCCAGGGTATCCAACAACAAAAATTTTCCTATCTAAATTACACAGTCTTTTAGAAAAGATCAAGAAAGAAAATAAGAAAAATGTTGTTACTGCAGGTGATTTCAACTTAAATGTGCTAACTCAAGACAGTAACATTGCAAAATTTACAAACATAATCCAAAACTCTGGTTTTAAATTAATTTTTTTAGAATCCGCTAGAACATATGCCTGTTCAGCCACTTGTATAGATAATATACAAACAAAGTATGTGTTTGTCTGTGAATGTAAGTTTAGTTTTGACTTGGGAATCTCTGATCATACTGCTTTGTTTATCCAGCTACCTTCTCAAATACATAAACAAAGTGATAGCGAAACGCGTATAAAAAGAAACTTCAACAAAAACAATATGTTTTACATTAATCTAAATGAAATAAACTGGTCTGTAGATTATAACATTTCATGTAGGCTTACCTAAAACTTTAGAAGATTTCTAGAAACATTTTTAGAAATATTCAATGAGGTATTTCCACCTAGCATTGGGCATAAAAAAACTATAAATAAACTAAGATGGATTAATGTAAATATCTAGTATAAGAAAAAGAAACTTGCATAATGAACTGAAATTCAATATAAATCCAGACTGTGTTGAATATGTGAAATGATATAAAGCTGTGTTCCAAAAGGTTGTAAAGGCTGCCAAAAGAATGTCTAACAGTAAGTTCATCAGAGGTCATAAGAACAAGTCAAAAGCTGTCTGGTCCATTATCAGTTCTGAATTAGGTACATCAACAAACAGCCAGGAAATTTCAAAAATCAAATACCAGGATTTTACCACTGTAAACCCTGTTCAAATGTCTGATTGCTTCAATAATTTTCTTATAAATGTAGCTAAATCTAATGTAAATGTGTCTGCTTATAATTCAGAATAGCTTCCTGCATTTACAAATGTTACACCGAAAGATGTATCCCTGAAAAAAAATTCTGCAATATGGGATGGTCTACCAAATAAAGTAATTAAAATGGTGTTTAAAATAATGTATCATCCTCTGACAGAAATAATTAACCAATCGTTTTGAGCACAGTTGCTTCCCAGAGTTAATAAGTATAACCAAAGTAAGACCAGTACAGAAAAAAGTCCCAAAAGAAGAAATGGGAAATTACAGACATGTCTCTAACCTGTCAGTTTTCCCTAAGTTATTTGAAAAGATATTAAATTTTGTCTCAAAATTTAATATCATTGACAAAAATCATTTTTGGTTCGAAAAAGGAAAAAGTAGATCAGATGCAATAAACACATTTGTTGAAAGAATTAGCTCCTCATTGGATAACAGCAGCAAAGTTGCAGGAATCTTCTGTAATCTAGGCAAAGCATTCAATTCAGTGAATCACTCCATGCTGCTCTATAAATGAGAGAGAAGTGGGATCAACAGGAGTGCCCTCCAATGGCTGACCTCATATTTGACAAACAGGAAGCAAAGAGTTATAATAACATCTAACTCTGCAAATTACTCATATAAATGGAAAACTATCTCACTAGGTGTTCCCCACGGCTTGTTTTTGGGACCAATCCTCTTCCTGTTTTATATAAATGATTTACCCTTGAACATCATTGTAAAGTCTGTCCTATTTGCAGATGACACTTTAGTGCTGATTGAAAAAAATTGCTATGCAGAAATCACTGACTATGTTGTAAACACTTTGGATTCTCTGGATGCCTGGTTTCAATTAAATGGTCTGAAACTAAACATTACTAAAACATGACACACACAGTTTGAAACAAAACAATCCAAACTGAGTGAGATCTATGTCCTACATAAAAATGAGAAGATAGAACCAGCAAGCACAGTGAAATTCTTACCACTACACTTGGACAAAAACTTAAGCTGGCAGGCATGTTCAGAATATTTAGTTAACAAACTACATAGCCTTTCTTTTGCAATGGGAATGTTACATGAAGTAATAGACATGACAGCCAAAAAATTGTGTATCATAGTTACTTCGAATCTGTCATCAGATATGGCATAATTTTTTGGGGTAATTCAGGTTATCTGGTATGTATATTAAAAATTTGAAAAAGAATCATTAGGAAGATGTGTGCCACATGTCCAAGAAGCTCATGTCGCCCATTGTCTGAAAAACTAAATATTATCTGTCCCATCATTATACATTTTTAAAATTCTAATTTTCCTTTACAGTAAACCTGAACTTTTCAAAGAATTTCACATCAAACATACTTACACAACTAGGCAAAAACAAAATTTTATGTTTCTTCCACACCAATTAAAGCTATATTCTATGGTTCCTCAATACATTAACATGAAAATATACAATCAATTAAAGGGCTGTGATATTCTGAGCATGGAAATTGGTCATCTAAAGAAAAAAATTACATGAACTCTTAGTGAAAAAATAGTATTATTCAGTGATGGAGTGTATAAACGATGAGGTGATGATTTAAACAGGGTAAGTAAGTGAAGGAGTTTATAAACGATGAAGTGATAATTTAAACAGGGTAAGTAACATCTCTATAAAAAAAAGTATTGTACTGCTAAAAAATTGTGCATGCCCGAGGGTCTCATTCAACATGTTGAAGATGTTACATTTTCTTAAGGAATCAGGTTCACCAAGACCTCTTAAAATCTTTTTACTGGTTTCAACAGATATGTGCTGTCATCATTGAATCTTGTAACATATTAACATAAGTTCTTTACAAACTTGCTAGCTATCTAGATCTGTGTAAACTCATTATCAATAACAAGATTTACAAGTGATGTTGGTGAACCTGATTCTTTAAGAACAATATAGGAATTGAGATTGCGCCCAACAGTTGACACAATGTCAAAGCTATGTAATGTTGAAGAGGCTATTCCTACAGCCCTTGTGGGAACAGGACATAAGCAACTGTAGATTTTGCATGTTGAAACAAACAAAGCTTGTCATATGGTTTCTGAGGTCATACTTGGATCATTTCAGTAACTGTCAGAGAAAGTTCACAAGAACACCCGTGCCCATGAAGTTTCAACCAAATACACAATGTGCAGTATTGTCTCCAGAACTGATCATGGCCTCCTGTTTCTGAATAAGTGAGAGGACTGAACTACAGACTTTGTAGGTTCTATAAAAACTTAGGCTAAAACTTCCTGGCATTACACCACGAGGCTGAGAACTGTAGTGTTCGCCTAAAAGGGTTGGTGTACACTACACATCATAGGCTGTTACCCAGGTAGGTGTGTGTATGGCGCACACATAGGTTATTAGATTCGGTGACTCTTTATCCAGTCTCTATGATGATAGATACAATGAGACCCAGAAGTGCCAGTGTAGGATAGAAAAAAATAATTCCCCCCCCCCCCCCCTCCGCCCCCCCCCCCCCCACCACCACGCCATGTGAGGGTATTAAAATCCTAGTGATAAGCTGCTAGAGTCTGAAGTGCTCCTAAAAGCAGTGGAGCTCAAATAACATTAGGTACAGGAAAGACTTCAAAATCAAAAATTGATGACAATGAGAATTTTGGGGAAAATGTAACTGTATATTGAAATGAAAAAATGGAGGTGGTGTATCTGTCACAATCAACCAGAAAGTCAAAGCCACCAACATTGAAATTGAAGCTGCAGGCACGACTGCATGGGAAGACTCAGTGTCAAGAGTGGGCATAAACTTATAACTGTTTCATTCTAGCAACCACCAGACTCACCTCATATGTAACCAAAAACTTCAGAGAAAATTCACTAGTACGTAAGTCCCCCAATCATGCTGTCATCATCAGAGGAAATATATAGTTCTGTAAGGGGTGTGTGTTGCAAGATACCCTTGATACATTACTAAATGCCTTCTCTGAAAACACTTAGTACACATAGTTTGGAAGCCTAATTATGATAAAAATATATTGGATCCCTTGACAACTAATAGACTTGAACTTTTTTTAGCTGTCCACAGTTAAAATGGTATCAGTGTGCGTGTGACAGTTGTACCAGAAATGATTACCAAAGTTCAAAGGCCAAATAAAACAAATAGAATTATTTATATGTTCAACAAACTACAGAAATATCTTATATGTTGTACCTCAATAACAAATTTGAAACATTTAGCTCTGAAAATGAGCATGTAGGAAACTTGTCACTCAGGTTTAAAAGGAAAGTTGACCATGGAATGGATAGAAAGGTACATAGTTCAACAGTTCATGATGGAACAGATCGTCTCCATAGTAGACAGCTACCACAAAGAAATTTTCTAAAGGGACAGAGACTAGTGCAAAACTGGTGTAAAACAATGCATCGTGCTATACATATGATACTCATCTGGCTGTCAGGGGGGCAATGTATGAAGCCTTCAGTGACTACCACAGCTGAATATTATTGACAGATCTGTCGCAAAACTTGAAGAAATTCTGATCATGTGTAAAGGCTCTTAGTGGTACCAATGTTATTGTCCACACAATCATGGATGAGACTGGAACTGAAATTGAGGGTAGCAAAGCAAAAGCACAAAAGCACAAAAACTCCATTATCAAATGTTCCATTACAAAACAAAATAAAAAATTATTGACCCAATTTAATCCTTGGCTCACTGCAAAGATGAGTGATACAGGTATTACTGGCAGTGAGAAACAGAAGGTACTGCTTAAATTGAACAAATTTCCAGAAATTTGTGGAATCCTTATCACCCTGTAGTGGATTTGAGTCTGAGTTACTCCCCTTTTAACAATAATTTATCATATATCCCTCAAACAAAAAACTGTGTCCAGTAATTGGAAGAACACATGGATGGTAAGAAGTGTAGCAGAAGTGATCACAAAACTCGTGTCCAATATCCTTGACATTCATTTATTGTAGGAACTCCGAACATACACTGAGCTCAAACACATGAGGTCACCCAAACAAAATGACTTCACACACACCACCCAGCACAGACTCTGAAAGCAATGATCATGTTAAATTCAACTCAAACTCATTTCACATGAACTCCTGAAAGATAGATGCGATATCTCTTGATTTTCAAAAAGCATTTAACTCAGTATTACAACCACACTTATTACTGAAGTACAGTAGTATGGTACATCAAGTGAAATTAGTAACTGTGTAGAGTATTCCTTCGTAGGGAGGTCACAGCAAGTTGTCTTGGATTGAGAGTCTCCAACAGATGTATAAGGAACTTCAGGTGTGCCACAGGAAAATGTGTTGGACCCTTGCTATCATGTTGTACATTAACAAACTTGTAGACAATACTAACAATATCCACAGACAGTCTGCAGATGATGCAGTTATCTACAATGAAGCAGTGTCTGGAAAAAGCTCACAAATATCAAATAGTCAGTGCAGTCTTGATAAGGTGCCAAAGTGCTGCAAAGATTGGCAACTGGCAACTTGCTTCAAATGTTCATAAACTTAAAACATTCCTCTTCACAAGACAAAAAACACAATACCTTATGACTACAATATCAGTGAGTTACAACTGGAATCAGGCAACCCATACTAATACCTGAGTGTAATAATTTGTAAGTATATGAAATGGAACAGGAAGATATTGTCATCAGGAAAAACAAACTGGCATTCTACAGGTCAGAGCATGGAATGTTAGATCCCTTAATTGAATAGCTAGGCTAGAGAATTTATAAAAGGAAATATAGAAGCTGAGGTTAGATAAAGTGGGAATTAGTGAAGTGGAGTGGCAGGCAGAACAAGACTTTTGGTCATGTCAGTGCAACACAAAATCAAATAAGGGCAAAGCAGAAATATGCCTATGAACAGTACAGTGAATACACCATTATAGCCAAGATAGACGTGAAGCTAACACCAACAGCATACAACAACAAAAATAAACAATTTTTGACAATATAATGTCAGTGGACAGATAAAAATATCTACTCACCAAGCTGCGACATGATAACGAAACACAAAAACTTATGCAAGCTTTCAGATCCAGTGGCTCCTTCCAGCAGCAGAGTCGAAGGGGAAGGAAAAGAACTGCAGAGGTTTAGGAAAAGAGGTACAGTTCAGAAAAGTCACCCTGAACCCAGGGTCAGGGGGGACTTACTGGATGGGATGAGAAATACTGTCTCCCAATTAAATTTCACATGGTCCTACTCCAAATCCCATTCCACTTTCCTTGATGTTGGCCTCCTCCTCACCAAAGGCCAGCTACATATTTCTGTCCACAGCAAAGCTACTAAAAAACAACAGTACTTACATTTTGACAGTTGCCATCCTTTCCAGCTCAAAAATTCCCTACCGTACAGCCTTGGCATTAGAGGCAAACGTATTTGTTCAGATGCTGACTCTTTACAGCAACACATCACCATTGTCATCTCAGCCTTCACTGGATGTAATTACCCCACCAGCCTAGTCCAACAACAGATATCCTCAGCCAGCACATTTAATCCTGGTACTGCTGATCCCTCCAAACATTTACTTCAGAGCACACCACTTGTCAATCAGTATTATCCTGGCCTTGAATATATTCATTAGCTACTTTGAGAAGGCCATGACTTCCTGAAACTGTGCACTGCAATGAGAGCCATTCTGTCTGAGATTTTGCCCACCACACCTGGAATACTTTTCATTGGCCTTTCAATCTCTGCAATATCCTCATCAGACCATAAGTTCCTTCTACACCCATCTCCCTACCTTATGGCTCCCTTATGCAACACCTGCCCTGTGCATCCTTCTACCACATGTAGCAGCCCTATAACTGGAAAAACAAATACTACCAAACGGAGAGCCACCTGTTAAACAACATGTCATATACCAGCTGTTATGTAAACATTGTTCAGCATTTTTACACTGAAAATGACTGCCAACATGTTATCAGTTAGGGTGAATGGGCATGGGTGGAGGATGTATACCGGCAACACACAATATCCTGTTGCAGAGCATGTTCAATGATATGGCAGTCGTGACCTCGATGACTGTTTCACCACACATGCCATCTGGATTCTTTCGCCAGACACTAGTTTCTCCAAACTCGTGCAGCATTACAGCACGTTCTTGGCTCTTGCCACCCATGTGGCCCTAATTTACATTAATTCCTTCCATCTCAGGATTTCTTTACAGTAACTACTCCTTTCTTCACTCCATTTTAGTTTTATATATCTTTCATTTTCTGAAAAAAAGGGTCTTTCCTTCTCATCCCATCCATTAAGTCTCCCTTGGCTGGGTGACTTTTCCAAACTCTACCTCTTTTCCTAAAGTTCTCCAGTCCTTTTCCTTCATCCCTCTTCCTTCCCCTTCAACTCTTCTGCTGGAAGAAGGAGCCACTGGCTCCTGAAGCTTGCATAAATTAAACCTTTGTGTGTGTGTGTGTGTGTGTGTGTGTGTGTGTGTGTGTGTGTGTTATCCTGCCGCTGCTTGGTGAGTAGATTTTTTTTTTATCCATCCAATCTCATTATAACACCAACAACAGTAATATAAGTTCATATTCCACGTAGCTCTGCAAATAAAGATTTAGAAATAATGTATGATGATATAAAAAAATTGTTCAGATAGTTAGACAAACAAAAAGCCTAATTATTATGGGTGACTGGAATTCAACTGTGGGAAAAGGAAAAATAGAAGGAGAACATGGGCTGAAGGAAAGAAATCAAAGATACAGCTGTGTTGTAGAATTTTACACAGAATATAGTTTAATAATTGCAAACACTTGGTTTAGAGGTCATGGTAGATAACTGTATCTGTGGAGGAAACTAGGGAGTATAGAAGGTTTCAGATTGTTCAAATAACTTACGGGTTTGCTGCTGGGTGACGTCATTGACCAGATTGATTATACAGTGGTACAAAAGAGATTTCAAAACCAGATTTTAAATTCTAAGACCTTTTCCAGGGACAGATGTGAACTCTAACCATAATTTAACAGTTATGAATTGACTAGACTAGACTAGACTAGAGAAGGGTTTAGAAGGTACGAAATGAAGGTGTTAGGACCTGGCTAAATTGAAGACACCAGAGATTGTTGAGCATTTCAGAGGAAGTATAGGCAATATTGGACTGAAAGAGGGAAAAAGAATACAATAAAAGACAAGCTGGTTGTTTTTAGAGAGAAAACTACAGAAGAAAGTAAGAGGATCAAAATGAAATAAAAGAAGACTCAAAGCAGGAATGTTTGGGTATTGTTAGTTACATATCTATTGTGCAGTGAGACAACATTAAAGTCACACCAACACATGCCAGTGGCTGCGGGACACGTGTGTCTTCACAGAGTCAAATTTGCTGGTGCAGCAATGGCACTGTAAGCTGCCATGACTGCACCATTGGGCACCATTGCCAGTGTGTCATGCAACCGATATGCCAAACCCAAGACAGCATCCAGCTGCATATCTGTTTGCACAGCAGTGACCGCTTGCAGTTGTACGGGAAGGCTGTGCTTCCAGATGGCACGCAACAGTGAGTCAGGGACAATGTTGAACTGTGTGAGGATCGGCAGACGGCGTGGGAACTGAGATGGCCTCCTGTCACCACACTCCTCCTGGCACAATAACTTATGCACACGTTGCTCTTGTGATGATGAAGTTAACCAGATTAACTCATCTCTTAGTTGCTTATATGAAGACAGGATTGGCATGGCTGTAAGTACGTTCTGCACTTCAGTTACATAGTCTTGATATAGCTGGCTCAAAACATGTCAGAATTTGGTGATATCGCATGTTATGTTGTTGCTCAGGAAAACCACCTGCTCTTGGCTAATCCACACACTTGGGTCCAGAGGCCAAAAGGCCAGCAACTTACCCAAAAGTCCTGCACTTGCCACCACTCCCATAACAGTGGGAGGTGTAGGTATGACCTTCCCTTGCACGTGGAAGTTTTCCTCAGCTGGCTCCAGGTGGGCAGAGAACATGCATGCGGAGAGTGCCTTAGATCAATCTCCAGGCTCGTGACATGTCAGAATTTGGTGATTTTGCATGTGAAGTTTTTGCTCAGGAAAACTGCCTCCACTTGGCTGATCCACACACTTGGGTCCAGAGGACAAAAGTGCAGCAACTTAACCAAAACACGTCCTGCACTTGCCGCCACTCCCATAACAGTGGGAGGTGTTGGTTTCGCCTTCCCTTGCACATGGAAGTTTTCCTCAGCTGGTTCCAGGAGGGCAGAGAACATGCAAATGGAGAGTGCCTGTAGCTCGATCTCCAGTCTCTGCATACTAGCAGACCATCTATTGTCTTTTGTCTACTGTCTACTGTCTATTGTCTCTTGCAGTTCTTCAAAAGTTGTCATCTTGCTTTAGCACCAAGTTCAGGATCGTTTGTTCACAAACTCATTCATCGTTTGTGAGGCGTAAATGATAGAGCACTAGCATTTCCACATCACTCACACTGATGAAAGTTCATTACCATGCATTTAGCCTAGCCATCACATACGGGTCACCAATGAAGGGGGAACATGTGGGTATCACCGCTTACATGTCAGTCATGCAGTGAGCCAACATTACTGTCGCACCTACGCAGTTTGTTTAGTCTCTGTCTCCAGTCTCTGCATACTAGCAGCCCATCTATTGTCTTTTGTCTACTGTCTACTGTCTACTGTCTATTGTCTCTTGCAGTTCTTCAAAAGCCGTCATCTTGCTTTAGCACCAAGTTCAGGATCGTTTGTTCACAAACTCATTCATCGTTTGTGAGGCGTAAATGATAGAGCACTAGCATTTCCACATCACTCACACTGATGAAAGTTCATTACCATGCATTTAGCCTAGCCATCACATACGGGTCACCAATGAAGGGGGAACATGTGGGTATCACCACTTACATGTCAGTCATGCAGTGAGCCAACATTACTGTCGCACCTACGCAGTTTGTTCAGGATGTTGGCTACGGTGATCGCGTGGTAATGAGAATTGATAAGTACACCTGAAAATCTACCGATTCTGCCAAATGGGTAAATGAACAAGTGACAAAAATGAAATCAGATCACAATGTTTACTGCTTATAAATTATGATAATTGTGTTTGTGCAACAGTTCCGTACGAAGACCATTCCTGGAGAGTGTACACTCCTCAGTGACGAGCGGCGTGTTATCCGATCGTGTGACCACGGGAGAACAGGGAATGCGTGTCTGTTATGAAACAAACCTTTTTCTCACAATCACAGTGTACCACGTATATCGTGGACATGATGAAGCAAATGCAGAAACAAATGGGGAGTGCCAAACAAACTTCCGTACATGTCTGTTGGGAACTCGCATTAAGCTGAATAGAATGAAGTTACAGACCCTCAAGATAGGCATCTGCACTGTACGGCAGCTCAGTTTGCACGGCTGATGTTCTTTCCTGAATCACATCCGTGTGCACTGCACATTTCCAAAATTTTGTCTGTCGCCAGGTATTAGTGACGACGGATATCTGATGCAGCTGACTTGGGCCAGCTGTGAGTGGCTCTGGTCTGTTTGTGCATTTTTGCACAGAGCTCAGAAGCTGTGAGAAAGTGCAGGCATCCAGCTTGTGTGACAGATGTTTGGTTTCGCGCACTTCATTGTTCATTAACATGAGCACAATGGAGGCAGCAAAGTCAGCTGTGATTCGGCGATGGTGCACGGTGTCAGGGTGCAGGTGCACAGTGTGTGTGGCCTCGTGCAGCTGGCTAGTGACAGTAGCGACAAGCAGTGCAGGCTGTGAGTTACATGAAAAGATGATGTCTCAAAACGAACACCGCTAACAATACGTTTATGAATTTAACTGTTAAGAGTTCACAGACATACTCTGTCATGGCAGCACAATGAGTGGTTCAGTCTGGACTTGACATTTCAGCACTGTGGAGGTGTGGAGATTGTGCCAAGCACCTACACTCACATGAGAATGGTGTTGCCACACGAACGTGGTTCCCCAAACTGCAACATATAAGCCTGGTGGTGCAGAGGGAGATGTCTGGAGCTCGACGGAATAGGACACAAAATCCCACCCTAAGTTAATTGGGCCTCAATGCCTGATACGATACAGGTGCAGGGGCATGAACACGACAGACGAGCAGCCAGTTACGTGGGTGTTAGTTTCTGAAGTTTGACTGGTAACAATGTGTTGATGACACAGCTCACTGGAGAAAGATGTCTACAGCAGATGCAAGCTGGGGCATTGTTATGATGCAGCACGGGCATTTGAATCAGACTTGGTGGCTGGAGTGCACGACATAATTAGGTGGTGGCTGTGGTGAGGGTGGGCAGAGTGTTTTAGTGAGCGGTAGCCAGCTGGCCCGGCAAGGTGAGGCATGGCTACAGCACACGTGGCAGTGCAGTGACAGCTGGCTGAATGCGTGCATCGTTGGCAGTCGTGGGTGCAGGCTCTATTTGACTGGTAGCGGAGGAAGTGTCATCCATCAACAGGTCTCTTACTGGGTTGAAGAAATTAATGGTGTCAGGAGCAGTCAGGACATAATCCAGCTCGAATCTGTCAACTGATGCTTTGGTCGGCTTTCTCTTGATGTGGGTGATGACACGGTGTGGACCCAAGTACAGTGGTCAAAATGATGGCTCTACTTTGTCAGTAGACAGCATGACATGTGTAAGGCACTGTAGGTCACTTTGCTAGTGCCGTGCTGCATTGGTGGGTGAAGCTGTAGGTGGGCCACGTGAGCACGCAGTATTGGTGCCTCCTCCATAAAATCACCAGGGAAGGCAAGAGACTGTCCTCACACACGGTCAGCAGATGAAGTGCCCTCTTCTTTCAATGCTACTCTTAGGCCGTGCAGTACCAGGAGGAGTGCTTCCATCTAAGCCATGTCGTGCCAACTTAGAACGGCTTTTAGTGTTCAAAGGAGCCACTCCACCATGCCTTTGATGCTGGGTGGTACCTGGTAGTTGTGTGTGACTGCACACCACACAGTCAGGTGACTTGTGTGAACAGCTCACAGTTAAACTGGCAGCTGCAATCCGTCCTGAGATGACTGGGGCAAATGAAGCACAATACCCAAGTGTCGACGAGGGCTGTTGTGATGATCACGGCAGTGATATCCACTATGGACGTTGCCTGCGGCAAGTGTGTGAAGCGATCTACCATCACCAGAAGATAATGCTTGGATTAGGACAGATGGAGTGGACTCACAATATTAACATGAACATATACAACATTGCATGTTGCATCGGGAAAGGTGCTGATGGGTGCATGGGTATTCTTTCTGACTTTGGCACGCTGGAATGCCCATTGATGGCAGTCTTTCAATAATCCTGGCCATATGAAATGCATGGCCGTTAGTAACACAATGGCGTTGATACTGTGGTGTGACAGTCCATGGATTCATTCGAAAGCACTGTGCTTGAATTTCTCTGGGAGAAACGAGTGATGTGCCCCTCTTGAAACATTGGACCACATTTTATGGGCGGAGCCAGTAACTGGAATTAGCTTGAGCTGTAGGGCTTGGAAGGTGTGGTGGTAGCAACTGTCCGGTTGTTTGTCATGCTCTTGTTCTTGGACAATGTTCTCCAAGTTCACAGGAAAACAGATAATGGCACAAGTTGGGGACAAGCAGTCAGCAATGGTGTTATCAATTCTGGATACATGGCAGATGTTCATGGAGAATCGTGACACATACTCCCACTGCCAGAATTGGCACAGTGTACATTTGGTATTATTGTACCAAAACGTGTGAGTCAGGGGATTGTGGCCAGTGAAAATTATGAAAGGACGAGTTTCTACAGATGACAGATGGGCAGAAGTATTTTACTGCATCAAACATCACAAGCAACTCAGAATCGTAAGGACTCCAAGTGCACTGCGACTCTGAAAGCTTCTGTGAGAAGAAACCGAGTACCTGTGAGGTGTTACCATCACATTGTTGAAGCACTGCACCTATGGCTGTCTGGCTAGCATCCACGACCATGGGCAAACATCATTGTGGACTGTGCAAGTGGGCATGACTGCTTTTTCGAGGCTCTGATTGGATATAATAAATTTTATTAGCATTGCATCTGTTCAGTTAATGGGAGTCCCTCCTTTCGAGGTAGGGTGAAATGACTCCACAGTCAGGGGCTCCAGCAGCATTAAGCATATGGCACTGATAAAAATTTATTGTGTTAAGATAGCGGCGTAAGTCTTCGGATGTCTGTGGGTGCGTCATGTTCAGGATCACCTGTACCTTGCGAGGTAGTGTCGTGGATACTCTTGGGATGATTAAATGCCCTAGACACTCAATCTCTGTGACTCTGAATATACTTTTAGAGGGGTTAATGAGGATGTCAGCCTCACTCAGGTGCCAAAAGATGGTCAGTAGGCAGCAGCTGTGGAATTCAGGAGACTTCAAATAGATGAGGATGTCATTGAGGTTCGCAAAACACCACAATAAGCGTTGTAAGATGCCATCCAGGAAACGCTGCCAGGTCTTGGAAGCATTCCAAAGGCCAAACATCATGTACAAGCTTTCGAAAAGCCCAAGGGTGTGATAATTGCTTCAGGTGCCACAGGGATCTGCACGAATGAGTTTGCCCAGTCAATATAGCTGAGCCTCCCAAGGCACGGCAAAAATACTACAGGTGCAGTACCAGATATCAGTTTGTCACTGTTCATGCATTTAAGGCATGATAGTCTCTGCATGGATGCCACAAATTATTTTTCTTTAGCACTAAGAGCATTGCAGAGGACCACATGTTGCATGATAGCTGAACAATACCCTGTCGCAACTAAGCCTATGCTCTATAGTGATTTGCTAAGCGGAAGTCCACGTGGACAGCACGAGGAGGGCAGACTACATAGTCACTATATAGTGGACTGTTGAATTTTGGACGTCCCTCAGTGTAATGGGTGGGTGTGTGAATTCTCGAAATTTGTCCTGTACGTCTGCACACAGTGTGAGGGAAGAAGGTGGCCAGCCACTGCTGTCCCACTATTTTCAAATTTGCTGTCAAATCAATTAGCATGTTGCTAAATATGTCAGCTAATAAGTTGTAGCAGTTGAGGAAATCTGCACCCAGGTTTGGGTCATTGACATTAGCCACAGTAAATATCCATGGGAATGTACAACACTGTCCAAGGTCCCAATTTCAGTGACAAATGCCATGCAATAGTATTGTAAACTGTTGCCACTGTAAAAGACAGTGCCTTGGCCTTCTGGCAGTCTCTTAGCATAGATCGAGAGAAAACAAACAGATCTGTAACAGTGTCAACAATTTATTTCATACTACCAGCCCTTTCCATTAAAAAGAGACACCTGGATAATGGACCACAGCAAGGTGCACCTAGGCACGGTTGCAGCTGGCATTTGGGTGCAAGCAGAGAGGCCAACACGTTCTCGCTTCCTTGCAAAAGCTGGCATGATACCAGAAAAACCCATTCGGCAGCTGCTCTAATGCCATCGGAGTACCTGCAAAACTGCTGATACCACACTGCCGGTTGACCGCATGCACTTGTGTTGGAACACTCTGCTTCCGGATAGCATCAGGACCTGCAGATGGAGCAGGAACTGAAATGGCTTCCTGTCACCTTACTCTCCCACTGGACTAACTCCTCTCTTAGGCACTTACACTACTGGCCATTAAAATTGCTACGCCAGAAAGATGACGTGCTACAGACGTGAAATTTAACTGACAGGAAGAAGATGCAGTGATGTGCAAATGATTAGCTTTTCAGAGCATTCACACAAGGTTGGCACCAGTGGCAACACCCACAACGTGCTGACATGAGGAAAGTTTCCAACCGATTTCTCATACACAAACAGCAGTTGAACAGCATTGCCTGGTGAAACGTCATTGTGATGCCTCGTGTAAGGAGGAGAAATGCATACCATCACGTTTCCAACTTTGATAAAGGTTGGATTGTAGCCCAGCACGATTGTGTGATAAAGGTCGGATTGTAGCCCAGCACAATTGTGGTTTATCATATCACGACATTGCTGCTCGCGTTGGTCGAGATCCAATGACTGTTAGCAGAATATGGAATCGGTGGGTTCAGGAGGGTAATACAGAATGCCGTGCTGGATCCCAATGGCTTCATATCACTAGCAGTCGAGATGACAGGTATCTTATCTGCATGGCTGTAACGGATCCTGCAGCCACGTCTCGATCCCCAAGTCAACAGATGGGGACATTTGCAATACAACAACCATCTGCACGAACAGTTTGATGACATTTGCAGCAGCAAGGACTATCAGCTCAGAGACCATGGCTGCGTTTACCCTTGACGCTCCATCACAGACAGGAGCCCCTGCGATGGTGTATTCAACGATGAACCTGGGTGCACGAATGGCAAAACGTCGTTTTTTCAGATGAATCCAGGTTCTGTTTACAGCATCATGATGGTCGCATCCATGTTGGCGACATGGTGGTGAACGCACATTGGAAGTGTATATTAGTCATCACCATACTGGTGTATCACCCGGCGTGATGGTATGGGGTGCCATTGGTTACACGTCTCAGTCATCTCTTGTTCACATTGACAGCAGTTTGAACTGTAGATGTTACATTTCAGATGTGTTACGAACCGTGGCTCTACCCTTCATTCGAGCCCTGCGAAACCCTACATTTCAGCAGGATAATGCACGACCGCATGTTGCAGGTCCTGTACGGGCCTTTCTGGATACAGAAAATGTTCAAATGCTGCCCTGGCCAGCACATTCTCCAGATCTCTCACCTATTGAAAATGTCTGGTCGATGGTGGCCGAGCAACTGGCTTGTCACAATACGCCAGTCACTACTCTTGATGAAATGTGGTATTGTGTTGAAGCTGCATGGGCAGCTGTACCTGCACACACCACATAAGCTCTGTTTGACTCAATGCCCAGGCATATCAAGGCCGTTATTACGGCCAGAGGTGCTTGTTCTGGGTACTGATTCCTCAGGATCTATGTAGCCCAATTGCGTGAAAATGTAATCACATGTCAGTTCTAGTAGGATGTATTTGTCCAATGAACACCCATTCATCATCTGTAATTCTTCTTGGTGAAGCAATTTTGAAGGCCAGTGTGTATATGAAGACAGGATCGGCAGGGCGGTGATTATGTTCTGCATTTCAGTTGCATAGTCTTGATCTAGCTGGCTCACGACATGTCAGTGGCGATTTTGCAAGTGATGTTGTTGCTCAGGAAAACGGCCTCAACTTGGCTGATCCACACACTTGGGTCCAGAGGAAAGAAGGACAGCAACTTATCCAAAACACATCCTGCACTGGCCGCCACTCCCATAACAGTGGAGAGTGCATACAGAGAGTGCCAGTAGCTCGATCTCCAGTCCCTGCATACTAGCAGCTCATTTATTGTCTTTTGTCTGCTGTCTACTGTCTCTTGCAGTTCTTCCAAAGTCATCATTCTGCTTTAGCACCAAGTTCAGGATGGTAGAGCACTTGCAGTTCCACATAACTCACACTGATCAAACTTTGTCACCATGTATTTGGCCTAGCCATCATATATGGGTCACAAATGAAGGGGGAACATGTGACCGCGTACATGTCAGTCACGCAGTGAGCCAACATTACTGTCGCACCCATGCACTTTGTTCACGATGTAGGCTATGGTGATTGTGTGGTAATGAGAACTGATAAGAACACTTGCCAAAAATGTTTTTATTCTGTCAAATGGGTAAATGAATGAGTGATAAAAATCAGATCACACCACAATGTCCATTAAACGGTGATGATGATAAATGTGTGTGCACAAAAGTTCCAATCAAGCACCAATGTTGGAGGGTATACACTCCTCGGTGATGAGCACGTCATCTGATCGTGTGAGCATGGGAGAACAATGGACGCAAATACTGAATGAAATGAACCTTTTTCTCATGACCCAGAGGCACCGTATGTTTTACAGATGGGATGAAGACGGAAATGGATGGAGAGTACCAAACAACCCTCTGTACGCATCTGTGGGATGCTAGCATTAAGTTCAACTCATGTGGTCTGCAGATTGGAGTTATAGACTCTGGAAATATGCATCTGTACTGTACAGCAGCTCAGTTTGCACTGCCATTGCTTTTTTTTTGGCTCACATCCATGTGCGACAAACGTTGCTGCAATTTTGTCTATCGGCTGGTATGCACATTAACGGATGCAGGTGACTTGGGACGGTCGTGAGCAATTCTGGGTCTGTTCAAAAATATTTTGGGCTTGCAGCCAGCTGTCGTGAACTTCATTGCACGATATTTCGGCTGGAAAACTGCCAGCCATCTTCAGGTGGGCTGAACGGGGACTGACGAAGATGTTCTCCGCTCCAGCTTATATAGTGCGCTGATAGTGCTGCCGCACATGTGTTGCAATTGTGGGGACAAAGGGGCCACACCACCCAGCGGCAGCGCCCTCACTGGTGGAACTGCAGTACTCAGCTGCCGTCAGTATTGTCGCTGGCCGCAGCTGTCGAAGTCTTCGAGCAAATTTTGGGGATTCCATGCGTTATCCAATTGGTAACCACTGTCACGGTTCATTAGATTTCCCACAATGCGTATTTCAACTGATTCTTTGATAATTGAGTCCCAAAAAGTTGTTGCAGTGGCCAAAATCGAAGTTTTGTCCTACTTCATTGAATGTCCGCTAGAAATACAATGTTCCGCAACTGCAGACTTACTGGGTTGCAGTAGGTGAGTGCAACGTTGATGTTCTGTACAACGCTCTACTGCAGAAGACAGGAATTTACAAAATACCGTGCCAATGTGGTATGGCCTACATAGGACAGACAACGCGTACAGCCCGAAATCTTTTTGAACAGTTGATTTGCAGTGAAAATTTCAAATTTTACAACTCTGGGTCTGTTCATACATTTTTGCAGCACAGCTGCCACAGACATAGCAAAAGTGCTCGAATAGCATAGGAGATGTTCAGTGTAGTTGAAGAAAGGATAAAATACAAAAATGCTGAAAATGCAGCAGGCAAAAGGGAATACATAACTCTAGAAAGACATACTGACAGAGAATGGTAAATGGCTCAGCAGGAATGGTTAGTGGCCAAGCACAAGGATGTAGAAAGAATAGATGCCACCTACAAGAAAATTAATGAGCCCTTTGGAGAAAAGAGAAGTAGCACTATGAATATTAACACCTCACATCGTAGGCAAGTGCTGAAAAAGGAACAGAAAATGGAAAGGTGGAAGGAGGGTCTGTAAACGGAACACAAACTTGACGACAATATTATAGAAAGCAAAGAGGAAGTAGGCTAAGATGAGATGGGAGATACGATGTTGTTGTGGTCTTCAGTCCTGAGACTGGTTTGATGCTTTCCATGCTCCCCTATCCAGCGCAAGCTCCTTCATCTCCCAGTACCTACTGCAACCTACATCCTTACGAATCTGCTTAGTGTATTCATCTCTTGGTCTCCTTCTACAATTTTTACCCTCCACGCTGCCCTCCAATATTAAATTGGTGATCCCTTGATGCCTCAGAAATTGTCCTACCAACCGATCCCTTCTTCTAGTCAAGTTGTGCCACAAACTCCTCTTCTCCCCAATTGTATTCAATCCCTATTCATTAGTTATGTGATCTAACCATCTAATCTTCAGCATTCTTCTGTAGCACCACATTTTGAAAACTTCTATTCTCTTCTTGTCTAAACTATTTATCATCCATTTTCCACTTCCATACATGGCTACACTCCACACAAATATTTTCAGAAACGACTTCCTGACATTTAAATCTATACTCGATGTTAACAAATTTTTCTTCTTCAGAAATGCTTTCCTTGCCATTGCCAGTCTACATTTTATATCCTCTCTACTTTGACCATCATCAGTTATTTTTCTCCCCAAATACCAAAACTCCTTTACTACTTTAAGTATCTCATTTCGTAATCTAATTCCCTCAGCATCAAGCAATTTAATTCGACTATATTCTATTATCCTGGTTTTGCTTTTGTTGATGTTCATCTTATACCCTTCTTTCAAGACACTGTCCATTCCGTTCAACTGCTCTTCCAAGTCCTTTGCTGTCTCTGACAGAATTACAATGTCATGGGCAAACCTCAAAGTTTTTATTTCTTCTCCATGGATTTTAATACCTACTCCAAACTTTTCTTTTGTTTCCTTTACTACTTGCTCAATATACAGATTGAATAGCATCGGGGAGAGGCTACAACTCTGTCTCACTTCCTTCCCAACCACTGCTTCCCTCTCATGTCCCTCGACTCTTATAACTGCCGTATGCTATCTGTACAAATTGTAAATAGCCTTTTGCTCCCTGAATTTTACCCCTGCCACCTTCAGAATTTGAAAGAAAGTATTCCAGTCAACATTGACAAAAGCTTTCTCTAAGTCTACAAATGCTGGAAACGTAGGTTTGCCTTTCCTTAAATCTTTCGTCTAAGATAAGTCATAGGGTCAGTATTGCCTCACGTGTTCCAACATTTCTACGGAATCCAAACTGATCTTCCCCGAGGTTGGCTTCTACCAGTTTTTCCATTTGTCTGTAAAGGCTTCGCGTTAGTATTTTGCAGCTGTGACTTATTAAACTGATAGTTCGGTAATTTTCACATCTGTTAACACCTGCTTTCTTTGGGATTGGAATTATTATATTCTTCTTGAAGTCTGAGGGAATTTCACCTGTCTCATACATCTTGCTCACCAGATGGTATAGTTTTGTTAGGACTGGCTCTCCCAAGGCTGTCAGTAGTTCTAATGGAATGTGGTCTACTCCCGGGGCCTTGTTTCGACTTAGGTCCTTCAGTGCTCTGCCAACTCTTCACACAGTATCACATCTCCCATTTCATCTTCATCTACCTCCTCTTCTATTTCCATAATATTGTCCTCAAGAACATCGCCCCTGTATAGACCCTCTACATACTCCTTCCACCTTTCTGCTTTCCCTTCTTTGCTTAGAACTGGGCTTCCATCTGAGCTCTTGATATTCATGCAAGTGGTTCTCTTTTCTCCAAACGTCTCTTTAATTTTCCTGTAGGCAGTATCTATCTTACCCCTAGTGAGATAAGCCTCTACATCCTTACATTTGCCCTCTAGCCATCCCTGCTTAGCCATTTTGCACTTCCTGTCGATCTCATTTTTGAGACGTTTGTATTCCTTTTTGCCTGCTTCACTTACTGCATTTTTGTATTTTCTCCTTTCATCAATTACATTCAGTATCTCTTCTGTTACCCAAGGATTTCTACTATCCCTCGTCTTTTCACCTACTTGATCCTCTGCTGCCTTCACTATTTCATTCCTCAAAGCTACCCATTCTTCTTCTACTGTATTTCTTTCCCCCATTCCTGTCAATTGTTCCCTTATGCTCTCCCTGAAACTCTGTACAAGCTCTGGATCTTTCAGTTTATCCAGGTCCCATCTCCTTAAATTCCCACCTTTTTGCAGTTTCTTCAGTTTTAATCTACAGTTCATAACCAATAGATTGTGGTCAGAGTCCACATCTGCCCCTGGAAATGTCTTACAATTTAAAATCTGGTTCCTAAATCTCTGTCTTGCCATTATAAAATCTATCTGAAACCTTTTAGTATCTCCAGGGTCTTCCATGTATACAACCTTCTTTCATGATCCTTGAACCAAGTGTTAGCTACGATTAAGTTGTGCTTTGTGCAAAATTCTATCAGGTGGCTTCCTCTTTCATTTCTTAGCCCCAATCCATATTCGCCCACTACGTTTCCTTCCCTTCATTTTCCTACTGTCGAATTTCTGTCACCCATGACTATTAAATTTTTGTCTCCCTTCACTACCTGAATAATTTCTTTTATCTCATCATACATTTCATCAATTTCTTCGTCATATGCAGAGCTAGTTGGCATATAAATTTGTACTACTGTAGTAGGCGTGGGCTTCGTGTCTATCTTGGCCACAATAATGCGTTCACTATGCTCTTTGTAGTAGCTTACCTGCACTCCTACTTTTTTATTCATTATTAAACATACTCCTGCATTACCCCTATTTGATTTTTTATTTATAACCCTGTATTCACCTGACCAAAAGTCTTGTTCCTCCTGCCACCGAACTTCACTAATTCCCACTATATCTAAGTTTAACCTACCCATTTCCCTTTTTAAATTTTCTAACCTACCTGCCCGATTAAGGGATCTGACATTCCACACTCTGATCCGTAGAATCCTTCCTCCTGATAACGACGTCCTCTTGAGTAGTCCCCGGAGATCCGAATGGGGGACTATTTTACCTCCATATTATTTTACACAAGAGGACGCCATCATCATTTAATCATACAGTAAAGCTGCATGCCCTCAGGAAAAATTATAGCTGTAGTTTCCCCTTGCTTACAGCCATTCGCAGTACCACAAATTAAGGCCATTTTGGTTAGTGTTACAGGGCCTGATCAGTCAATCATCTAGACTGTTGCCCTTGCAACTACTGAAAAGGCTGCTGCCCCTCTTCAGGAACCACACGTTTGTCTGGCCTCTCAACAGATACCCCTCAGTTGTGGTTGCACCTACGGTACAGCTATCTGTATCATTGAGGCACGCAAGCCTCCCCACCAACGGCAAGGTACATGGTTCATGGGGGAGGAGGGTGGGGGGGGGGGGGGGGGAGGGGGAGAGATATGATACCACCAGAAAAATTGACAGAGCATTAAAAGATCTATGTGGAAACAAAGCCCTGAAATACGTAACATTGCCTGAGATTTAGCAAGGCTGCCATGGCAAAACTACTGTGAAAGAAAAGAAGTACTATCAGACTTCATTATGAATGTAATAATTTCTGTTCCAAATAATGCAAGCATTGACAGGTGTGACTACTACTGTACCATCAGCTTAATAAGGCATGGCTGCAAAATGCTGACACAAATTATTGACAGAAGAAGGCTGACTTCAGTTTGGGTAGGTGAGGGATGTTTAAACATGCAAGCCAATATAGCCCCTATGGCTTATCTTAGAAGCTAGGTTAAAAAAAGACAAACTAGTATTCACAGGATCTATTCATTCAGAGAAAGCTTTCCACAATGTTGACTGGAACTCTCTCTTTGAAATTGTGATGATAGTAGAGATAAAATACAAGGGGTAATTGGTCATTTACAACTTGTATAGCCACCATACAGTAGTTATAAGAATCAAAGAGAATGAAAAGGAAGCAGTGGTCGACAAAGTAGTGAAACAGGGATGCAGCATATTTCCGATGTTACTCAATCTATACATTCAGCAAACAATGATGCGAACCAAGGAGAAATTTGGAAACTGAATTAAAGTTGAGAACTGAATTAAAGTTGAGGGAGAAATAGAGCCATGAAAAGAGATTATGCGATGAATATCAACAACACTGAAAGAATGGTAAAAGAATACAGCTGAAATAAATCAGGTGATGCTGAGGGAATCAGACAGTAGATGTAGTGCAGGATTTTTGCTATATGGGCACCAAAATAATTGATGACAGCCAAAGTTGGAGGCATACAAAATGCAGACTAGCAACAACTAGAAAAGCATTTCTGAAAATGAGGAATTTGTTAACATCTGCTATGAATTTAAATATTAGGAAGTCCTTTCTAGATGTATTTGTCTGGAGTGTACTAGTGTACATAAGTGAAATGGTCAAGATGAGCAGTTGTGAGTAGAAGATAGCAGAAACTTTTAAAATGTGATGCTATAAAATAATGATGAAGATTAGATGGGTACATCACATAACTAATGAAGTGAAAGAAAATATTTATGGCACAACTTGACTAAAAAAAGGGATCGGTTGTGACGACATACCGTAAGACACCAGAGACTAGTCAGTTTGGGAATGGAGGGAGGGGTGGGGGTAGGGGAGGTAAAAATTGTAGAGTTAGGACTTGATATGAACACAATAAGCAAGTTCAAAGAGTATACATTGCAGTAATTATTCACAGATGAAAAAGTTTGCACAGGATAGACTAGTATGGTGAGCTACTTCAAACCTGTCTTTTGACTGAAAACAACAACAACAACAACAGGGAAGGACTGCAAGGATGATCCCAAATTTGTTTGGACCACGAGACAGAGGCATGGAGATGCTGAAGAAACAGAACTGGGAGAGAGTCTACTTATTGAGTTACATTTTAAATTATAAATCTAGAAATAAACTGCAACCCTCCAACATATTACTGCCATACATATTGTGAGGGCAAGATTAAACTAATTACAGCATGCACAGAGGTGTTTAAACAATCATTCTTGTCTCGCCCCATGCCTGAATGGAATGTGAAGAAGTCTTTAATAACTGGTACAAGAGGGAGTACTCTCTTTCATGTACTTCACAGTGGTTTTCAGAGTATGGATGTTCACTGAAGTGCATGGGAAAGTGTCTTCTTTAAGTGAGTGCAGGTAGACTTAGTGACTTGGATAAAATTTTTATTTACTGTGATGAATGGCAGTGTGTGCCAATTGTGGGAAAATGCAATGTAATCCAAGGCAGTATAAAATTTATCCTGTAATATAAGAATACTGTATTAGTAATGTGCTGTTTCACACATTCATAGTGATTAAACACCTATGAGTAATGCTGCAAAGTGATGGAGCAAGCAATAGGACCATCAACAGGTAATGTGAATGGTCAGCACTGCAATATTGTGAAAATTCTAGGACCATGTAGGTCATTTGTACAGAAGGCAGCTTAATGAACACTTGAACAACCCATTCTTGAGAATTGCACAGGTGTCTGGGATCACTACCATGGGTATTAAAGGAAGACATCAAAGAAATTCTGGAGCATACTGCTACATTTGGTAGCAGCAGTATCGATCAACATGTGTTACAGAGGCTTCATGAACTAAAATTGGAATTGCTGGAGGAAAGATTATGTTCTATTCATGGAATGCTATTCAGAAAGTTTAGAGAACTGGTATGATCCTATGGTCATCAACACACATTTTGCACAGAGACCACAAAGGCAAGGTAATAGAAATAAGGGGCCTTACAGACGTATACAGTCAGTCAGTTTTCACTCCTTCTATCTGTGAGTAGAACAAGAAAATGAACAACCAGCAGTGGTGTCAGGTTCACTCTGCCATGCAGTGAATGTTGGCTTGTGAAGCATGCAGCGTATGGTGGCTTGTGAAGCATGCATGAAATGCCATCACCAAAATTTGGCCAAGAGATAGCTGAACCAACCAGTTGGCTAGCATGTACCACAACATAGTGTGCTTGACTTCAACAGGCTGTGCCATCTATTTTTTTTTTTTTTCCTCCTCAAACACCACTTTTTCTAAACTGCAGTGGTGGGAAGTCTCCCTGAAACAAACCTTCATGCCCATAATGCCCCCTGGCCTCAACTATCACTAGTCTCTGTCCTCTATCTGCCTCTATGCCCTTCCCTATGTCGAGCCTCGCACACACCTTCCGTCCCCCCCCCTCCCCTCCCCCCTTCACCACCCCACCCAGTCCATCTACATAGATCTTTTCTGTTCTCTGTTCTTTCCTTTTTGCCCCAAAGCACACCCTCCAGATGATGCAGATCTTCCTCCATTCCTAATAGTGGCTGTGTGTGTGTGTGTGTGTGTGTGTGTGTGTGTGTTGGTGGGTGGGCATGTGGGTGGCTGGGCACATGCATGTGAATATACATCAGGTGAAGGACTTAATATGACACCTTAACTAACTGCCTATTTTTGAATGTGTCTGTCTGCTAGTCAACACCTCTTCTACGAGGTGAGTGGTAATCTACATTACCATATGGCTAACCCGGTTCATCATTTATGGTTCATGATTCACAATGCATGGATTACGTTGCAGGCTGCATTTCTAATGGGTCCCAGCGGCAAAAAAATTTCAGTTCAGTATTTCATATAATTACCATCCAAAATTAAAACCCAATGAAAAATGGACCTTGCCATTGGTGGGGAAACTCGCATCCCTCAGCGATACAGATAGCCGTACAATAGGTGAAACCACAATGGAGAGGTATCTGTTGAGAGGCCAGACAAATGTGTGGTTCCTGAAGAGGGGCAGCTGTCTTACCAGTAGTTGCAGGGGCAACATCCTGGATGATTGACTGATCTGTTCTTGTAATATCATCCAAAACAGCCTTGCTCTGCTGGTACTGTGTATGCGTGGAAGCAAGGGAAACTACAGCCAAAATTTTTCCTAAGGGCATTCAGCTTTACTATATGGTTAAATGATGATGGCATCATCTTGGGTAAAATATTCCAGAGGTAAAATAGTACCCCATTCAGATCTCCAGGTGGGAAATACTCAGGAGGATGTCGTTATCAGGAGAAACGAGACCAGTGTTCTATGGATCGGAGCATGGAATGTCACACCTCTTAATTGGGCAGGTAGGTTAGAAAATTTAAAGATGGAAGTGGATAGGATAAAGTTAGATATAGTGGGAATTAGTGAGGTTTGGTGGCAGGAGGAACAAGGCTTTTGGTTGGGTGAATACAGGGTTATAAATACAAAATCAAATAACGATAATGCAGGAGTGGGTTTAATAATGAATAAAAATAAAAAAGAGGAATGTGGATAAGCTACTGCGAACAGCATAGTGAATGCATTATTGTAGCCAAGACAGACACGAAGCCCACACCTACCACAGCAGTACAAATTTATAAGCCAACGAGCTTCACAGACGATGAAGAGATTGAAAAAATGTATGATGCGATAGAAGTTATTCAGATGGTTAAGGGAGATGGAAATTTAGTAGTCACGGGGGATTGGAATGTGACTGTAGGAAAAGGAAGGGAAGGAAAAGTAGTAAATTGAAAGGGGAAGCTGCTTGGTACACTTTTGCACAAAGAATTACGTAATCATCACTGAAACATGTTTTAACAATCATGAAAGGAGATTGTATATGTGGAAGACACCTGGAGGCACCAGAAGGTTTCAGTTTGGTTATATAATGGTCAGGCAGAGGCTTCAGAACCAGCTTTGAAATTGTAAGACATTTCCAGAAGCAGATGTGGACTCTCACTATAATTTATTGGTTGTGAACAGTAGACTAGAACTGAAGAAACTGCAAAAAGGTAGGAATTTAAGGAGCTGGGACCTGGATAAACTGAAAGAACCAGACGTTGTAGAGGGTTTCAGAGAGAGAATTAGTGAACGACTGACAAGAACAGGGAAAAGAAATACAGTAGAAGAAGAATGAGTGGTTTTGAGAGATTAAATAGTGAAGGCAGCACAGGATCAATTAGGTAAAAAGATGAGGGCTAGTAGAAATCCTTGGATAACAGAAGAGATATTGAATTTAATTGACAAAAGGAAAAAATATAAAAGTGCAGCAAATGAAACAGGCAAAAAAGAATAGAAACGTCACAAAATGAAATCGACAGGAAGTGCAAAATGGCTAAGCAGGGATGGCTAGAGGACAAATGTAAGGATGTAGAATCACGTATCACTAGGGGTAAGATAGATACTGCCTACAGGAAAATTAAAGATATCTTTGGAGAAAAGAGAACCACATGCATGAATATCAAGAGCTCAGATGGAAAACCCATCCTTAGTAAAGAAAGGAAAGCAGAAATGTGGAAGGAATATATAGAGGGCTATACAAAGGCAATGTACTTCAGGGAAATATGGAAATGGAAGAGGACGTAGATGAAGATGACATGGGAGATATGGTACAGCATGAAGAATTTGACAGAGAATTGAAAGACCTAAATCAAAACAAGGTCCTGGAGGTAGAAAACATTCCATTAGAACTACTGATAGCTATGAGGGAGCCAGCCACAACAAAACTCTTCCATCTGGTGAGCAAGATGTATGACACAGGCAAAATACCCTCAGACTTCAAGAATAATAAAATAATACCAATCGCAAGGAAAGCAGGTGTTGACAGGTGTGAAAATTATTGAACTATCAGTTTAATAAGTCATGGCTGCAAAATACTAACATGAACTCTTCACAGACAAATTGAAAAACTGGCAGGAGCTGACCCTTGGGAAAGATCAGTTTGGATTCCATAGAAATGTTGGAACCCGCGAGGCAATACTGACCCTAACACTTACATTACAAGGTAGGTTAAGGAAAGGCAAACCTATGTTTATAGCATTGGTAGACTTACAGAAAGCTTTCGCAAGGCTGACTGGAATACTCTGTTTCAAATTCTGAAGGTGGGAGGTGTAAAATACAGGGAGTGAAATGCTATTTACAATTTCTACAGAAACCAGATGGCAGTTATAAGAGTAGGAATTAAAATCCATGGAGGAGAAATAAAAACTTTGAGGTATGCCGACAACATTTTAGTTCTGTCAGAGACATCAAAGGACCTGGAGGAGCATTTGAATGGAATGGACAGTGTCCTGAAAGAAGAATATAATAAGTACATCAACAAAAGCAAAACAAGGATAATGGAATGTAGTCAAGTTAGATCAGGTGATGCTGGGGGTACTAGATTAGGAAATGAGACACTTAAAGTAGTAAATGAGATTTTTGCTATTTGGGGAGTAAAATAACTAATGATGGTCAAAGTAGAGAGGATATATAGACTGGCTATGGCAAGGAAATGGTTTCTGAAGGAGAGGAATTTGTTAGCATGGAGTAGGGACTGAAGTGTCAGAAAGTCTTTTCAGAAAGTATTTGTATGGAGTGTAGCCATGTATGGAAGTGAAACATTCTAATATTGTGTCCTGCCCGCAACGTAATAATGTACTATTTTCCTTTCCTATCGAAACATCAAAAGTTAAAGATATAATTTAATCTTTGTGCCAATTAACTGCGCTGCAAGTCAGTGAATATGTACACCCAGGATAATGAGAATGGCGTAGCATTATCATCTGTATTTTGTCCTATATAAGAATGCGCACTAGTCTTTTCTTTCTCTCTCTTTAGTCACGCGCCTTTCCGACAGCACCTTACACTATCAGACTCCTACATTCTTCCATTTTGTTTCAAATGAACTGAAATTGTATTCCTGTTAGGAATTTGTTTAGTTGTGTCATTATTATCGGCAACTGCAATTACCAAAATGACTTTACTATGAATATTTTTCTTTTGCTCCAGAATCAAGCTGAGATTTCTGTAATTTCGACATGTTTCACCAAAATATGGCACAATTCTTTATTTTGTTCAGAACTGTGTGATTAGTGTTTGAGATGGCAGATGTCTGTATAAACAACTTACTTTGTGAAATAATAATTGATTAATCTGGCATTTCCGCTTTCATTTCATAGTAATGGTTATCAATCCCCAATTTATACAATGTTACAGATTTTGCTTTACTACATTTTTTCTTATATTGTCAACGTGATACCCATGAAATTAATTTAGAACTGATCTGAATTTTCTTGGGAGGCGAGAAGACAATTTCCCATTCTGCTGAGATTTTAAGATTGCAAACAAAATGTTTTTCCAGCATGTTAAGAGTCTAATGATTTTCACTTCAAACAACAAAAAAGGTAAAAAAGATTAAGATAGTGATTTGTGTGTGTTAATGAGATATTTAAATTCATTTTACTATTCAATTATTAGCTTTCCTCCTGACTAATCAATTATTGATTAAACATTCCACAAAAAATAACTAACTTATTAATTATATATGATTATTATTATTATTATTATTTTCGATTATTCCCATTTAAGAGAGCGTTTGAACTTGAATTCCTTTATGATGATTGTTTGTGTTTTTTCTGAGCCCAAATTTTCTTCATGTGTTCACTGTGTTGTTTCTTTCGCTCCGCTGTCCATTTGCATCCTGGTCTCTTCTGTGTTGTGGTGTCAAATTTATGTTTTTTGATGATGTTCCTGAATTCAGTTCTGGTTTCTGCATCATTTACTGTTATTTGTGCTTGTCTGAGGTCCTCTTCAACTTCTTTTATCCATTTTGTTTTTCCCCTGCCTGAGTTGATGACTTTAAGAATTCGCTTTGAAATTCTGTTTCCATTCATCCTGTGGATATGTCCGTAGAACTGCATTCTTCTTTTCCTTACTGTATCTGTAATCTTGTCTGTGTATTTATATAATTCTGATGTTGGTCTCTTCTTCCAGATTCCTTGCTCTTGTATCGGGCCAAAAATTTTCCTGAGAATTTTCCTTTCTTGTTTCTCTATTTCTTTGATTTTAGTTTGCACACCTATTTGTGTTGTTTCAGATGCATACAGTGCCTCCGGAAGTACGACAGTGTTGTAGTGCCTCAATTTTGCGTTAGTGGATATGGACTTTTTGTTATAATAGTTCCACGTGAGTTTATATGCTCTCTGTAATTTTTTTATTCTTTCCTCATTGGCCTTTAGGTTGATCCCTGATGGCTGAATGATTTCTCCCAGGTATTTAAAATGTGGTACTTGTATGATTTTCCCATGGGTTGTCACAATAGGCAATTTGTCTTGTGGCACTCTTTCTATGTACTGGGTTTTCTCATATGAGATTTGCAGGCCAGTTCTTTGTGCAATTTCGTGTAACTTCTCTATGGCGTTAGTGGTTTCTTTTCTATTATTTGTGAGGATTGCAAGGTCATCTGCAAAAGCTAAACACTTCACATTGAATCTATTATCTTTTCTAATGCCAATTTGGATTCCTTTGACTTCTTTTTCCCATGTCCTGATGATTTTTTCAAGAATGATATTAAAGAGTAATGGTGAAAGTCCGTCACCCTGTCGCACTCCAGTTTGGATTACAAATGGTTCCGAGATATCCCCCATAAATTTAACCTTGGAGACTGTGTCAGTTAATGTTTCCTGAATGATTGCTCTTGTCTTTCTGTCAATGCTGAATTCTTCCAGCGTCTTGCAGAGCACTACTCTGTCTATTGAGTCGTAGGCCTTTTTAAAATCTACAAAAGTAACCACTGTGTTTCGGGTGTTTCTCATCTGGAGAATCATTTTCAGATTCCAGATCTGCTCTATGCATGATCGTCCCTTGCGAAAACCAGCCTGGTATTCTCCTATTTGTGGGTCAGCTTATTCTTCTAATCTATTCATGAGAACTTTTGATAGGATTTTATATGTGACCGGTACGAGTGAGATACCCCTGTAATTATTTAGTTCAGTTTTGTCCCCTTTTTTGTGGAGTGGATGGATGAGTGCGCATTTCCATTCAGAAGGGATCTGTTCTGTTTCCCAAATGTTTAATATGATTTTGTGAATTTTTCCTGTTAATCTTTCATCATTTAGTTTCCATAGTTCTGCAATAATTCCATCTTCTCCTGGAGCTCTATTGTTTTTCAGTGTCTTGATAATTTCTACAATTTCGTTGATGGTTGGCAGTTTAGCGTCAGGATTTGGTGTAGACGTCTCGTAGTGAATGTCCTCTGTAGGTCTTTCACAGTTGAGAAGTTTGTTGAAATAGTCTGCGAGGATTTGGCAGTTATTCTTCGTGTTAGTTTCTAGTGAACCATCCAGTTTCTTGAAGCAAAAATTGGGTGGCTGGTATCCTGCAATATGTTCTTTAAACGTCTTATAAAAATTCCTGGTGTTGTTCTTCTTAAAGTCTTGTTCTATCTCATCTAGTCGCCGTTTGTCATAATTTCTTTTTTCCCTCCGAATAGATTTCGATGTTTGTTTTCGGATTACTAGAAATTGTTGCCATTTTTCTGATGTTTTGTGACTATTGAAGTTTTTCCAGGCATTGGTCCTTTCTTCTATTGCTTGGTCACATATTATATTCCACCACCTGTGTTTTCTCCTTCTCGGGGGTTGACCCAATTTCATTGTGGATTTGAGGACGTCCACAAGTTCTGTCCAGTTTGTGGTGTTTGTCTGACTAATTTCCTGTAAGATGTTTTCCTTGTTGAGTTTTATGTATTCGGGGTCTGGTCTCAGCACTTTGTTTAGTTTTGGTTTTTTTCTATTGGGTTGTAATCTGGTCTTTATCTGTAGAAGATGGTGGTCTGAGTCAAAAAATCCTCTTCTCGTTTTCACATTCAGAATTTCTGCTGTGTTACTCTTGGAGATGGCCACATGGTCTATCTGGAATTCACCCAACATTGTGTTGGGCGACTTCCAAGTATACAGTTTCTTGTTGGGTTTTTTGAATTGTGTTGACATAATTACGAGGCCGAAATTTTCGCAAAAGCTTATCAATCTTTCCCCATTCTTGTTAGTTCTCTTGTGAGCTGTATGGATTCCGGTGATTTTCCTGTATTTTTTCTCTTTACCTAATTGTGCGTTAAAGTCGCCTAACAAGATTATTACATGGTGTTTGGCAATTTTGTTTGTCGTCTCTTCAAGGTCATTCCAGAAGTCATCCACTTTCTGGCAGTTCTTCTTGTTATAGTTATTTGTGGGTGCGTGTGCGTTGATCAAGGTATATGCTTTGTTGGCTGATTTGACGGAGAGCGTTGATATACGTTCTGAGGCAGACTGGAAGTCAATGACAGAGTCACTGATAGATTTGTGGACTGCAAATGCTGTGCCAAACTGTTTGAGTCCTTTCTCATTAGTTTTAACTGCTGGTTTTCCTTTGTAGATCCTGTAGTTGTCTGTATCAAAATGGGTTTCGTCCGTAAATCGTGTTTCCTGGATTGCAAGGATTTTGATCTGGAATTTTTGCAGCACGTCTGTAAGTTGTTTGATCTTGCCCAGTTTGAAAAGAGTATTAGTATTAAGTGTACCAATGAAGTGTCTTTGTTTTGTGTGTAATAATTTGGATGTCGTCTGGTTCTCAACCTTAGGCGTAACATGATGCTCCTGGTCCCCCGGAATCCGATGACCAGGTAAAGCCAGCCTTGCGACTGGTGCCCGGGGTAGTGGATTCATTCCTTGTGTTATCATCATGTTTGGTTTTCAAGTTGAAAACTAACTTGGTGGTGGTCCTTCCGAGGAAAGATCACGAGGAATACGACTTGATTGTTGAGATCAAGAAGGTTGCTGCAGCCGCACCATCTAGGCGAACAGACGCTGACCCCTAACCGCTGGATACCAGGCAGACATTAGTGGATTTCGGTTGATAGTTTTGGTCCACCCCGGGTATTTTATTTCCCCGGTACCCTCCATATCTGGAGAGCATTCCCCTATCCGCCACCTTGGGAGGTGCCCGATGGGAGACTATCAACTATTATTATTATTATTATTATTATTATTATTATTATTATTATTATAACATAGACAATAAACAGCTTAGACAAGAAGAGAATAGAAGCTTTCAAAATGTTGTGCTACAGAAGAATACTGAATATTAGATGGGCAGATCACATAACTAATGAGGAGGTACTGTATAGATTTGGGGAGAAGAAGAATTCGTGGCACAACTTGACTAGAGGGGATTGGTTGGTAGGACATATTGTGTGGCATCAAGGGATCACCAATTTAGTGCTGGAGGGAAGCGTGGAGGACAAAAATCGTAGAGGGAGGTCCAGAGAAGAATACAGTGAACAGATTCAGAAGGGTGAAAGTTGCAGTAGTTATTCAGAGATGAAGAGACTTTCACAGGACAGAGTTACATGGAGAGTTGCATCAAACCAGTCTCTGGACTGAAGACCAGAACAATATTATGTTAAAGGTAAGATAAATATTACATTTAAAATTGTGTATATATCTTGAGGCAGCATAACTCATACTGAGCAAATATACAGATTATTCAACCAGCATTTGAGAATGAGAGCACTTAAAGACCTGCAACAAACTTTATGCATAATTTCAAACCTTTGCCAAACTTTTTCTTACTGACACCCTGCGCAAAATGATGGAAGGAAAAAAGTTTATCACTTACATTTTCACTGTTCCTGCAGATAAACTTCAACATCAGGCATAATGTTTCAATTTATTAGTTAACTACTATTCTATTACAAGTTCTCTTCATGACACATTTTGCTGATAGTATCTACATATACCACTGAACGTACCTGTAAAATTATATCGTTGCATGACACACAGTTCAGGAGATACAATCTCATGAACACTGAGATGAGGGAAAATCTAATGTTTGCTTCCAATGGAGCACAAATTACCCTAACTGTACTCTTCCAGTGTTTGATAGTGATAGCACTTAGTGCCCTCCAACAAACATTAAAAACAGTTTAAAATCTTTCCTCAGGTTTCTCTCCATTATATGCTTATCATCAAATATTCAACACATTTACTCATTTGTAAAATGAAATTTGATGATGTTTTATACATGTGGGTTTGATTCTTTCTTGTCTATCCTTATTCACTTTGTTATTCTATCCCAGATTTTTCCATTGTTTAATTTACTCAATTAAATTTATATGGCATAAGCATGAACAGCATTAACAAGTAGAGTGTCAGCTTATTGTTAAAACAATATAAAAATTAACCTTTTATAATTTACTGGTCTTTTGTTAGTATATACTTTGACTTTTTCCAAATTCCCAAAGGTTCTTTTTCTCGACGATGTCGATGGAACTAGTAGAATGAATGAAGAAATTAAAATGTCATTAATATAGAGCCTGCAAGACAGAATTCCTTTCATATTTCCCTAATAAATACATGAAATTAGAGTCTGCTGACAATGTCCTAGTCTAGAAAATAAGCTGTATCACACAAGCGGAAGACTGCGACATTCAATGACAATACCACTGTAGCAATGGAATTTTGAAATTCATTTTACCCTTGTCCATCACTTTATCCTAATACGCAATAAGAACATGAGTATCATTTATGTCTACAGCTATAGTGGTACTCCACAAGCCACCTTACAGTGTTTGGCAGAAAGCACTTCACAAAGCAGTATCATATCAAATCCCCCTGTTCTGTTTGTAAAGTGTGTGGAGCACAAACAGCTGTTGGTAAACCTTTATATGAGATCAAATTCCTCTTATTTTAATACTGTGGTTCCTTTATAAGATACACATAGGAGGGAGTAGTATCTTGCTTCACTCTTCATAGGAATTTTTTGCCACTGCATAATCAATAATGTAATGAATATATAGATTGCTGATTACCCTAAAGGTGACACATTAAGTAGCAGACAGGCACAACTAGAAGACACTTACACATTGGCTTTTGGCCATAGCCTTCATCAGAAATGGGAACACACACATTCATTCACACAAGCTTGCACTCCTCATCCACACATGACCACAATCTCGGACAGCTCAGATCATGCGCAATGACATTATTGTAGCAACTGCCATGGGCAATGGATGAGGAATTGCATGACACTCCTACACTCACTAAACTAATTCATAACAAATCACACTGTTTGTCTTTGAATATTCCTACCCATTTAGGTTCTGACACTGAAAAGCAGTACAAAGGAATCAGTCAAATGAGGGTTTATAAGCTATTCCTTTCATGGATGGATTACTTTTCAGAGGCTTATTCCAATGACTTTACATATTCTCTCACTCACAATTCCCACAAAAAGCAAACAATGAATGCAGTAGAATTGTTAAGCAGCCTTCCTCAAACATTGTTTTCTTAACATTACCCCAACAGGGTTTTGTGAAACAATGTTGCCACTTTCCCACATATCACTACTTAAGTTGAAATATTGATCATACTTGATAAGCTTTTCTTGATCTCATATTTTATAGAATTTAAGACATAGCAGCTCACACTACACCAAGGCAGTCTATGGAAATATATATGACAGTAAAAAACCTTTGCCATACTTCAAAGGATCTGAAGGTCGCTTAAAGTCTAGCAATGATACTAATTAAACCTGATATGGTAAAAATATACTCACCTGCAAAAAGCCACATGTTGCAACACACCACCAAAGTGACCACTTCAAAACATATATATTTGTGTAAGCAAGTTTAAAATCTTTCCAGAGATGTATGTATACTCGTAGCAGCATATCCACAAATCTTTCTTTTTTTATTTCGTGTACTGGTGCATCACCACTTACAGGAAGATCTGCTGTTGATATGGATTGACTCTCAACACTTTTCAAGTGCTGATTAAGATTGTTATTTGTCTCCGGATGAAAATATATGCTTCGTGGCGCAGTTGGCAGACAAAATGCAATCGCTGTTGCTATAACCATTGCTGAAAAACATATTTCACAAAAAATAAATACAAATGATTATGAAGCATGTTTGACAAAAAAGATTATTTTGTAACATTTCTGCAATGTCTCATAAATGTTTTGTAGAAACAGTATACATGTGATTTAGTAGTGCCAAATTAATGGCTTGAAATGCTGCATATAGTTTGATTTAATTTTGTGTAATGTAGTATTAATTACTAATAGTAATAACTGATCAAGAGGCAGGATCATGCACCATATAAAAATGTAGTGTGGGGTTGTTCTTGAGGCCTGTGGCTAATGGGTATTTGATTATTTTTATGATGGTTCACCTAAACCAAACCTGATTCAGATTCACATTCTATTATATGTGATAGACTAAAATCAAGGCCAAATCAATTCCAACCAGGTTCAGGCTCAGCTTCAGTGCACCATCACTAATGACTGCCATGTGAGCCCCTCATTCTGCCTAACTAGCAGAAAAACAATTAAACCCCCACCAGCTAAAGAATATCAAGCAGCAGCACATCAAGAAGTGGCCAAAAAACATCACTGATTTGTATGATGAAGAGGGAAAATAAAACTTCCACGTCAAAACAGACAAGATATAAAAAAGTTACACACAGTGTAAAAAAACTGTAGCATGTGAGCAAATGAGTAACCAGATGGAAAGAATAATATTTGAGAGAATGAAGAAACATCTATAAAGAGAGTACCAGCTGATCAACAGCAAGCAAACAAGGTAAGCAATAAGAGGCAGAAAAAATGGATATTACTTTAAAAGTGCTCAAAGCACTGAGTTTCTTAAACTCAGAATCTCAGGAAGGACAACACACTTTTAAAGAAACAGGAGAAAAGTGAAATATTATCAAAGCATGACACAAAATTAAAAAGTTCTACCAAAGTTGAATGAGTGAAGGATTTGTGTGTTGTTTGGAATTAATTTACAAATGTTGAGTTTATAGTTTCTCTCTCTCTCTCTCTCTCTCTCTCTCTCTGTGTGTGTGTGTGTGTGTGTGTGTGTGTGTGTGTGTGTGTGTGTGTGTCAGTGAGTGAGTGAGTGAGAGAGAGAGAGAGAGAGAGAGAGAGAGAGAGAGAGAGAGAGCAGCACTCAACAAGAAAAGCACATGTGACATTATGTAGGATTGTGTAAAATTGGAAGCTTCAAAATTTTAGTAGTATATTAGTGATCCCTGCAGCGACTTTTGCATTATAAATATAGTTGATAAAACTAACTGTACTACGAACAGAATACATGGTACTGAGATGAAAGATGAAAACTGCCTTAATTTTTGCAATTTACTATCAGAAAATCCCCATTCTGATGCTGACACATGAATTTTAAACCAAATACCAGAAAGCAAGTCCCAGCCAATGAGACACATACTCAACTCATAGGAAGTGATGGTGATATGAAATCAAGAGGAGAGGAAATCAACTCGTTTGGATTCTACATTGGCTTGGATATTCTATCCAGAATATGTGTTAAGGGGTTTGTCCATTTATGATGCTTAGCAACACTCACCTTAAATACAGATTGGATGACAGACATGAACAACACTTTTAGTGACTGGTTTAACATCTTAGTGAGAAAGGAACGGAATGAGGTTGCAAACAAACTGGTTTTGCATTTTGATAAAATTGTTTTCAAGAATTCTGTAGGCCTCAAATAAACAATGCAAGTCTCAAATAAACAATATTGACCCTCGATTACTTTTCTAGACTTTGTAGTTCTGTAATGACACCTGCGAATCACCCATTCAAACAAAAGGTGTAATCAAAAGGAAAGATATTCCATTTTTAATAATGGAATATCCAGGATGGAATATTACAATATTATGAACAGGACAGTTACTACTCACATACACACATGTACACACTTGTACAGAAAATTGGAATAGAGATTAAGATAAAAATCATCTCCACCCTTTTTATTGCTCATGAAAACCACACATTGCATATTGTAACACCATGCAGTGAGACCTTCAGAGATGGTGGTCCAGATTGTTGTACACTACGGTACCTCTAATACCCAGTAGCATGTCCCTTGCATTGATGCATGCCTGTATTTGTCATGGCATATTATCCACAAGTTCATCAAGGTACTGTTGGTCCAGACTGACCCACTACTCAATGGCGATTTGGTGTACATCCCTCAGAGAGGTTGATGGGTCACACTGTCCATAAACAGCCCTTCTCAAACTATCCCAGGCAGGTTCGATAGGGTTCATGTCTGGCGAACATGCCGGCCATTCAAGTTGAGCGCTATCGTTGTCTTGAAGGAAGTCATTCACAAGATGTGCAAGATGGGGGTGCAAATTGTCATCCATGAAGATCAATGCCTTGCCAATATGCTGCCGATGTCATTGCACTACCGGGCGGAGGATGACATTCACGTATCGTACAGCCATTACCGGCGCCTCCCGTGACCACCAGTGGTGTACGTCGGCCCCACATAATGCCACCCTAAAACAGCAGGGAACCTCCGCCTTGCTGCACTCGCTGGACAGTGTGTCTACTCTAAAGCATCCAGCCTGACCGGGTTGGCTCCAAACATCTCTCCAACGATTGGTTGACGGCATATGCGGCACTCAGCGGTGAAGAGAATGTGATGCCAATCCTGAGCGATCCATTTGGCATGTTGTTGGGCCCATCTGCACCAAGCTGCAAGGTGACGTGGTTACAAAGATGGACCTTGCCATTGATGTTGGGAGTGAAGTTGCGCATCATGCAACCTATTGCACACAGTTTGAGTCATAACACTACGTCCTGTGGCTGCACAAAAAGCATTATCCAAGATGGTGCCGTTGCTGTCAGGGTTCCTCTGAGCCATAATCCGTAGTTAGTGGTCATCCACTGCAGTAGTAGCCCTTGGGCAGCCTGAGCGAGGCATGTCATGGACAGTTCTTCTCTCTCTGTATCTCCTCCATGTCCGAACACCGCCTTGGTTCATTTCAAGATGCCTGGACACTTCCCTTGCTGGGAGCCCTTCCTAGCACAAAGTAACAATGCTGACGGCATCGAACCGCAGTATTGACCACCTAGGCATGGCTGAACTAAAGACAACATGAGCCGCGTACTTCCTTCCTGGTGATATGACTGGAACTGATGGGCCATCGGACACCCTCCGTCTAATAGGCGCTGCTCATGCATGGTTGTTTACATCTTTGGGCAGGTTTAGTGGCATCTCTGAACAGTCAAAGGGAGTGTGTCTGTGTTGCAATATCCACAGTCATTGTCTATCTTCAGGAGTTCTAGGAATCGGGGTGATGCAAAACTTTTTTTGATGTGTGTATGACGGAGATGCTGAGTTGCAGAGAGGTACAACAAAAAGACTGTCAGGAAATGAGCTTTTGGTCAACAAAGTCTCCAATGTAGACAGAAAATGCACGCACACACTCACGCAATTCACACACACATGAACACAGTCTCAGGCTGCTAAGGTCTCAGCAGCCTCTAAGACTGTGTGTGAGTTGCATTTGCATGAGTGTATGTGTGCATGTTCTATCTCCAAAGAAGGCCTTGTTGACCAAAAGCTCATTGCCTGACAGTCTTTTGGTTGTGCCTATCTGCAACTCAGCTTCTATGCTATATGGCGAATAGCGACTATTCTTTTCATAATATTGTGAAGTTCCATTTTTAATTTGAAATGATTGTGTATTGATTCACCAAAGGAATTTAAAAAATTTACCATACTATCAAAGGTAGGAAAGTAGGAAGGAAACAGACTGATATGATCTCTGTACTGATAACAAAGATAGGCATCACAGTGTAGGTAGATATAAATGTTTCCATAAAAATACAATAACACTGAAAAAGAGTACCTTCTTGGCAATCAACAAACATGAATAAGAAAATAACACTCAGCTTTCACCACCAACTACTCCTTTGTTAATGTGAGCTATGTAGATAGTAGATATGGAAAGGCGGAATATATCTATGGAAATAGCGGGACCGGAAATTAATTCAGAATTTAGGATGAGAAGGGTTCCATGGTGCATATGATAGGAATGTGAAATAATAATAGTACATAGCAACCAATACTTAGACCTAGATTACAAATGGGGTGGAGAAAGGGGAAGGGGCTCTGCAGGCCTACTGGCTCAGTACTTATATGTCACATCATTTGATATATGAAGTTGAAGTCAAAGCTAATTGTTCATTACTGCATTTGCATCTGAGTGACTATAGAATTTGTTAATTAAAATTCATTTATTTGATTTTATTCTCCATGGGCCTTAGAAGCCCCCACCCACCCCCACCCCCTCAGTAATACCAAGGGACGATTTCAAGTGGTTGAGACTTTGATTTTAAATATTTAAAATAATATGAACTTTTGTATTGTTGTCTTCAAACATGTTTTTATTGTTTCACCCTTGGGTTACCTTTGTAATCCATTAAAGACTCAAGGAATATTTTCTGAAAAACTGAAGTATGGAGTAGCAATGCCAGTATTCAAAATGGAAATAAGCAATTGACTTCTAGTCGTAGACCAATCTCACTCCTTCCAGTGTACTCAAATCTTTTTGAGAAAGTAACTTATGACAGAGTACTGAATCATGAGTTTGAAAACAAGCTTTTAAAAGCAGGCCAGTTTGGTTTATGTAAAGAATTCTCTACTGAGAATGCAATATATGATCTCCAAAAATCAATTGTAATAGAACGAAATAATGAAAATTACCCTGTTGGCCTTTTCTGTGATTTTATTACAGCCTTTGACTGTGTAGATCATACAATTCTACCAGGTAAGAAATGGCATGGATTGAGTCATAACTTCTTCTTCTTCTTCTTCTTCTTCTTCTGTTTCTTCTCCTCCTCTTCCTCCTCATATATATATATCTTTTTGAATGATCAATCAGTCTTCAGCTGTAATTTGCAATGTTTTTCTGTCACACAATATCTCAATTGCTTTGATTCTCTTCTGTTCCAGTTTTCCAACAAATTCCACTTCTCTCTTTATCTCACAGTATCTCTTGCACCCAGTGTCCTCAATTATTTTTTTGATGTATTCCAACCTCTTTCTTCCTATACAGTTTTTACCCTCTACAGCTCCCTTTAGTACCATAGATAATATTCACTGATGTCTTAACACAGAATGAGAATTCATTGTCTCATAACATACTTGTTAAACCATTGATTTAGCATACTGGAGACTTGTCACACTTATGACAGATTGTACATGGAACACAACATCTACTAGAACTATAAATTATTTGCATGTATATACTACTAATTTTTGCGTTGCTCAAATGGTCATGCCATCATTAAAAAATTCATCAATAGAGTAACAGCATTTTTGCACCAGAGTGATACACAACTTTCATTCTACCAGATCAGTTTCAGTCTTTCCAGAATTTGTCTTTTTTAATTTCTTGTGTATTTTCATCCCCATACATTGTGGGGTCTGTGTGAAAAGATTGAATCTAGATTGAGTCTATGCATAAGAAGCATGAAACTTTCTTTGTTTCTAGCTTCATATCCATGCCAGAAGTTATTTGGAGCAGATAATTCTGGATTATTATTTGTGAAAAGAATTATTTCATATAAATACAGTGAGGGAACACTTAGTAGGTGGCCAAAAAGATTCTCTTGGCTTTGCACTACACATGTTCCTTATCATTTTTTTCCTTAAAGTTAGTATTCTTTATTCCTGTCAAATTGCTAGCATTTCCCCACAAGATAATGCCGTATTTCACTGTTGCCTCAAAGAAGCTATGATACACTTTTTTTTTCGTGTCTAATGGCAGTGACATTGGCTAAGATTGACATAGCAAATTACCTACTATTCTGCCCCTTTTTCTTGCCAGTGTTTTCCATATATACCTTTCTTTGCCAATTCTGTGGAGAATGTCCTCATTCCATACCTTATTCCACCTAATTTGCAATGTTTTTCTGTCACACCATATCTCAATTGCTTTGATTCTCTTCTCTTCCAGTTTTCCAACAATACATAATTTGCTACCACACAATGCCATTCTCCAAACATTCATTCTCAGAAATTTCTTTTTCCAATTGAGTCCCATATTTCATACTAATAGAACTGTTTTGGCCAGGAGCACGCTCTCTGCCTGTCATAGTCTGCTTTCTGTCTCCTCTTTGCTTCATCTTTCATGAGTTATTTTTCTTCCAAGAAAGCGGAAATCCTTAACCTACTTTGTGATCATCAGCTTAGATGTTAAGCTTCTTGCTGTTCTCATTTCTGCTACATCTCATTACTGTCATCTTTCTTTGGTTTACTCTCAATCCACATTTTCTGTACACGTAAGACCATTTATTCTGTTCAAAACATTCTGTAATTTTTCTTCACTTTCAGCAAGGATACCAAAGTCATCAGTGAACCTCATCACTGACATACTTCACCCTGAATTTTAAACTCACTCTTGAACCTTTCATTTATTTTTGTCACTGATTCTTCTATGTACAGAGTGCACAGCAGGGCCAAAAGACTGCATCCCTGCCTCACACCAAGCACTTCATTCTTGGTTTCTCAGTCTTATTGTCCCCTCTTGGTTCTTGTACATTTTTACTACTACATAAAGACAAGTCACCATTTAAAGTTCCTGCCAAAAACCTTCTTGACTGATTTACTACAAATTTTTACATACTACTTTAGTGAATGGTTGTAGAGACACAAGCTACATTTTTATTACATATACTTACGCACACAGATATATACAGGGTGAAGAAAAATCAAATTTGCATACTGACTTCACAGCGCGATTCCTCATGCACTACCAATACAAAAATGTCAGTCATAAAATTTTGTTGTATTCTGAATAGAACATGGACATTAAAGATTGGCACTCTGGCAACACTGTAATCACATGTATGATAACTACCTTTGTAAGCAGCCAAAGCACTGCTGTGCAATTCGTGCAGTGGATTGCCATCTGCATTAGCATGCTGGAGGTCCTCCTGTTTTCTGTGTACCCTCCCACAATGGTCCCATCAAAATTATTTGCAATGCTTGTTGCTAGCTCTACTGATGACAAAGGTCGTAACTAAATGTAATGAGCCTGAACATAGCAAGAATAACAATTGGTATTAATCGATGGGACCATTGGGGGAGGGTACACACAAAACAAGTTGGAATCTAGTAGATGCAGTGGTGTGAAACAATTTGAGGCCATGACAAAAGGTTTCTTTAAAAGCTGACCAACGAAAGCAATTGTATTCCATTTCTGTATTCATAGTACTAACTGTAAATGTTATGTAGAAGACCCACTGTAATTGCTGTGTAGTGATTAAGACTCCAGATAGTGTACCACACAGACTACTTTTAGCAAATAAAAACAAATAAGCCTTAATCGAGAATCGAACCCTCAACCTATGGCAAGTGCTCAAGTGTCTTCCACTTGAGTTGTAGTAACTCCTGCATTATGACATTTGCAATATGGGGACGTGCGTTATCATAAAGCAGCACTACTATAGCACAATAGTGGTTTTTGACAGACATGTTGCCTCATACACATTTTTCATTCTCTGATGGATGTTTGCCAGTTTTTGTCCTTTGGCAGCCCACAAAAGAAAAACAAAGCAGGGGTCCTGTTTGGATGGATTAGGTAATAATGTCATCCTAGTCCACATTTCTGCATTTACTGCACACACATCAGAAAGACATGAATGCCACACTTAACTCCATGTTAGAGTTGTGCAAAGTTGCATATACACTGCTACAACAACCCTCAAATAGTAGACACAGCTACAACAACCCTCAAATAGTAGTAACTTTATGATTGCACCTTATAGTTAGCAGAAATCTTAAAAAGACCTCAACCAATTTCTTTCCAATATTTACACAATGCTCTAACAAAAATTTGGACAGTCATAAGCTACATATATTTTTAATACACACATCAAAAAAAGGTTTGCATCAGCCCGGTTCCCAGAACTCCTGCAGATAGATGTTGACTGTATCACAGGCACAGTCTCTTTGACTGTTCAGAGATGTCACTAAACCCACCCAAAGATGTATACAACTGTGCATGAGCAGTGCCTATTAGATGGAGGGGGTCTGATAGCCAATCAGATCCAGTCATTCCAACAGGAAGGAGGTACACAGCTCATGTTGTCTGTAGTTCAATCATGCCTAGACGATCAACGCCGTGGTTCGATCATGACCGCATTGTTACTTTGTGCCAGGAAGGGCTCTCAACAAGGGAAGTGTCCAGGCATCTCGGAGTGAGGGTTGGGGGTTGGGTTGTTTTGGGGAGGTCGTCGGTCTCATCAGATCAGAAAAGGATGAGGAAGGAAGTCAGCAATCCCCTTTTCAAAGGAACCGTCCCAGAATTTGCTGAAGGGATTTAGGGAAATCACGGAAAACCTAAATCAGGATGGCCAGATGCGGAACTGAACCATCATCCTCCTGAATGCAAGTCGAGTGTGCTAGTCACTGCGCCACCTCGCTTTGTCTCAGAGTGATTGATTTAATATGGTTAGGTAGATTATTGAAAATCTTTATTCCAGTATGTAGTGTGCCTTTTTGGCATAATGATGTTCTCACCTGTTTCATGTGAAGGTCAGATTTTTTCCTTGTATTGTGTGCATGTATATCTTCATTTTTTAATAAGATATCTGGGTGTCTATTGATATATTGTTTGATGAAAACTGATGTTTCATAGATAAAAATGCAAGGAAGAAGAAGAACTGACAGTTTTTTGAATATGGGTCTGCATGATTTCATATTGCTTACCCCTTCAATAATTCTTAGTATTCTCTTTTGCATCCTGAAAAGTTTAATATTTGTTGTTGTGTTGCCCCAGAAGATTATGCCATATTTAATTACAGAATGCACATAGGAGTAGTGTACATTTAACAGGCTGGCTTTGCTGCAACAACATTTTAAGATCCGTATCATGTAACAGGTTTTGCTTAGTTTTCTTTGGAAATATTCAATGTGTACCACCCATTTTGTGTTGTTCTGGAGCCAGAGTCCCAGAAATTTAGTGCTGTCAACACTTTCAAGAACTCTGTCCCAAAGTTCTATTTCTAAGTTTGGGTGGTGTCCTCCTTTTACATTATAGAAGTTCAGCGCTACTGTCTTTTCTTTGTTTATAATTAGCTTGTTGTAGCTGAACCACTGTTCTACACTGTTCATTGTTTGGATGGTGGAGTCTTTAAGTTTTTCTTCTGTCTTACCACTAATAAGGAAGCTTGTATCATCTGCAAATTGGAGGGTAGTTTGGCAATACTTGTTGTACATAAGATCATTGACATAGAGGAGAAACAGAATGGGTCCTAATACTGATCCTTGAGGGACACCATATTTCACATTTTCGTATCCTGAATGGTAGTAGCTGATTTTGTTATGGTCAGTATATTGCATTTCAACCACCTGTTTGCGACCACATAGGTATGTCTTGAGCCACACATTGAATATACCTCTAATTCCTTATTGGACAAGCTTCTGCAGTGGGGCATTATGGTCAATGACGTCAAAATCTTTAGATAAATCAAGACATATGCCTGTCACAAACTCACTTGCATCCAGTTTAGTATAGATTTCATCAAGAAATTCAAATATTGCACTTTCAGTTGAATAGCCGTTCCTGACGCCATGCTGTGAAGGAGAGAGAATTTTATTTTTATTTAGGGAATCAGACAATCTCTTACAAAAAAACTTTTTCTAAAATTTTTGAAAATACAGGCAGTAGGGCTATTGGTCTATAATTTGAAACACATTCTGGATTTCCTTTTTTGAAGTGGTTTCAGTTTTGCTGTTTTTAAGCATGAAGGGAAGATTCCTGATGCCAGTGAGCTGTTGCACAAGTGTGTCAAGGGTTCAGCTAAGGCAAGACAGCATTTTTTAATAATTGCATCTGGTATTCCACCAATCCCACGAGTACCCTGTTTTCAAGGATTTTATAACTGATAAAATTTCTTCAGTATTTGTGGGTGAAAGGAACAAAGATGTAGACACATTTCTCACACTATTGCATGATGGAGGTGATATTTTGTTGTGTTCTTCCAGTCCACTCACCAACTGTTCACTTATGTTTGCAAAATATTTGTTGAAGGTCCCCGCAATTTCTGTTGGGCAAGAAATCATTTGTCATTCATAACATAAGTTCATATTTTTATATTGTTTACTTTCACTTGTTTGATTTTTTATAACTTCCCACGTAGCTTTCGATTTCTTTTTTGAATTTTCAATGTATTTGTCATTTGCCACTGTTTTAGCTTTTTTTTAAACATTTTTGAGGATCCTCTTGTAATTATATATGGTCCTGAATAGAGTAATTGCCACTTTTAATTCAGTTTGCCAAATTTTGTTAATTTAGGGTGCGTACTTATGAGGACTTGTTGCCCTTCAAAAAATAGTGTAACACATTTCAGTTTCTTATTATAAACTTTCTTTCTATACTCGGCCCCATTCTCTAGTGTAACCATGGCTTGTTTGATTTTGTCTTGTAGTGTTATTTCTGTAGTGGGTACCTTTGGTATGGGTGACTCCCACTCATTCGTTTGTTTTGTATGGAACATCAATTTGTTAGGTTTGAAACCTGTTGAAGAATGTGGAAGGTTATTGACAACTTGCATGAAAGGAGTTACGTATTCTACCCATTGACTATGTTTGCGAGGGGTGTATGCCCTAATAAACCGGTTAATTCTTTAAAGACTCGTTCAATTGGGCTTGCTTCTGGGTGAGGTCATAAATTGTTTTCACTTTTGCCCAATGAAATATGAAGCATTATCAGTTAGTAGTACCTTTGGTTTACCTACTCTTCCCAAATAGTCTTCCTGAATTCTTTTCCTGAAATTAGTGGCTGTTGCATTTTTAATGGCATACATTTTGATATGTTTCAAGAAAATATCATATAGTGATACTACATATCTTCCTCCTCCTCTACATCTTGGATATGGATCATCTATGTCCAGGGATACTAAATCCAGACGGGTTTTTGTGAGTATTGGGTGTAGCTCAGTATATTTTGAAACAGTGGACTGTTTTGATTTTTGACATATTGAACATTTTCTTAAATTTGTAGTACTTGCCTTCGAAAATTTGGAAAATAACCAAGTGTTGCAATTTTTTCAGTACATTTGCCTACTCCATAATGTCCCCATATTTGATGTGTGTGCCTTATAAATTCGCTGACATAATCTTCAGGAATACACACACATCATTGATCAGATGTTTCATGTTTTCTATGAAACAAAACTTCCTTGTACTCCTGATACCATTTACTTACCTTTCCATCTTCATCCTCCTTAAGCTTTTGCATGACTTTACTCCAACTGCGATCTTGCTGTTGTATAATTTTCATTTGCTTACAAAACTTATGGTAATCAGACTGTTGTGTTGTACCTTGTATCAATAACATTGTGAGTTCTGTATCTTGCTCTGTTAACTCACCAAATTCCTCTAAACCTTGTAGTAACCTATACAAGGCATCTGCAGTAACATTCTTACTTCCTTTAATACAAATTATCTCGAAACTGAATTCTTTACCTTATTCTTCCCATATCTGGAACAAGCAAGTCCACCAGCCTTTGAGAAGAGGTCAATAGCCTGGGACCTAACTATGACCAGTTGGTGTTTTCCAACAGTGTAGTGTGACTTAATTCATTACCTGGAGTAATTTCAGTTAGTTGCACTGTGTGGGTACTTCACCATTTTGTGTCATCAGCTGCTGTGCCATTATTTTGCTGTCCAAAGGTTGGCTGCAGTATAACGTAAGGCATAGCATTGTTGCTGCGTGTTGGCCACTGTTACGGCTGACTGTTTCTGTTCATGTTCGGTACACGGCCTTGTGATGCTGGATCGTGATTCACTCGTGCATTGAAATTACAGCTGATGTTTTGAAAATGTCTTTTAAATATTTTGTTTTCCCCGTTCCTGTTATCGTACTTTTTACCTCTGGGTATGTAACTTTGCTGTTGTGTGTACCATCATTGCTGTGTGTTTACATCACGTTTTACTGACTGACTTACATAACTATGTTGTTGTTGTGTCTGTTTTTCTGTTGCTCAATTGGGTACAGGTGTTTCCTCACAGATTAAATGGACAGAATCAAGCAATGACAGAAAATATTCAGGGTCGTGCTCTGGCATTGTGACTAATTTTTCTGTGTGATGGTAAACAACTTATCAAACATTTTAGCACATCTACCTGTGATATTGAGTTTGTCCAGTAGTGTGTCTTGTTCATGTATTTTCCAAAGTATCCACATAGGCTACCGTATTTGCCATTGAGTGGTGCGGAGTTGAAAATCGTGCATCTGAGTCTTTCTTGCACTGCCTCAGACCAGTATTTGTCAAGGAAAAGTCATTCAAATTGGATATAAGTATTGCACGTTCGGCTACTTCAGTTGCCCATAAAAGAACATAATCTTGCATATATCCCATGACAAATCTGATTTTCTGTGCTTCCGTCCTGTTGGGTGGAAATACATGATGAAAAGCACTAATAAATACTACCGGATTCATTCTTTTACCTTCGGTAGTTACAGTAGGAAACTGTTGATGTCTCAGCAAACCTTCATCCGCAAAAACAGTTGACAGACATGTGGCATATTCGGTCATATTTATGATGATATTGCAGTAACCTCTAATTCCGGTTGGTAATTGTTCAGGTATTGGAGTTGTGAGTATGTTTACATTTTACACTCTACAACTGTCACTGGTACCTGCTGTGGGTCTCATGACAATTTGTGGATAAATACCGACATGTTGCGATTTGTTCACTGCAGTCTGTGTATTACTTACATGCATATTTCAAGTTCTGGTAATATTTTCTTCTAAAAGAGTGCGAATCCTATTTTCCATGGTTTGTAGGTTAATGTTTACCTTGTCCACTGTTTCATTTTCTTTTTTCTGAATAGCCATTTCTAATACATCCGTGTATAACTTACAATCAGTTACTAACTTCTTTGCAATGGTATTACCCTTATCTGACATACCTGCTGTAGTGATTCGAGAACTTTGATGTAAATTCTAGAACCACTCGGCCTTCTACCATCTCGAAAATACGATATTTTAGATGTGAGAGTGGGATGATAGAATCCTACCTACTGCACGTCACATGTTTGTGTGTGCAGGTTTGAAATTCAGTTGCGAGAAGGATGTAGATGCAGCGGTCGAGCGGCACCAACAAGTATCTGTCGGGGAATCCATGGAAGTTTTAGTGGAAGTGGGTACGAGAGGACCATGGATTCTTTATGTAATTCTGTGATAATAGTGTCAGTGGCTATTGTAGTGAAAAAAGAACAATGGAGAGAGAATTCTTAAAAACACTATTATTCCAGCCTTGTTAGAGGCAAGACATATTTTATGAATCCTGTGATAGAGTCATGGTTCTTAAGCCAACTCATTTGCAAATGTAATTAACTTTGTTTCTGATGTGAGATGATACGAGTGACTTACAAGAAGTCAGATGTTTACGTGAGAAGTGAGAATTCTGTTCTGTATGAAATTGTAATATAGCGTTAGTTGATGAAAAGTAATCTTCGAGTATCTACTTATTTCACAATTACAGGGAGAATTTTCAATATTCCTGTCATCACTTTTTGGAGAAGAAGTTTAAAGAGATTCCAGAAGCCAGTGAAGAAGATCAGCTGTGGATAACAAGTAAGTCATCTTGTAAAAGGAGTGGAAGTTTGCATACATACACTTTAAGTCGTCCAAACTGTTAGAACATGGCAACCAGTGAGGAAGGACAGAAATAACAGGAAAAAATGAGGAAAGAAGCTGTTGTATGTTGCCATAGTAATTAAACCAAATACGACAGAGAGTTTACTCTGAGACAATGGAACGTGCTAAAGTATTTAAAGGAGCATAATTTTGAATTGAGAAATAGAGAAGATCCCAGTGTGTTTCTCTAAGAAGAAATATGACTATAACACTTCAATTAAGAAGAACCGGTGTGGGAAGTTGTAGTGCCTCAATAATTTCAGTGTAAATTCTAGAAAAACTCGGCCTTCCACCATCTCGAACACCCAATATTTTAGGTATGAGCATGGGAGAGTGAGATCGCTTCTACCAATCCACCTGTTTCTATGTGCAGGTTGGCAGTTTGTTGTTAGAAGACTGTAAGAGGGGTGAGTCACTGACAACAGCAAGTGTTTGCCACCAGCACCACGGAAGATGTAATGAAAACACAAGGAATAATTATGTAGTATTCTTTGACATTTAGTGTCTGTGGTGATTATAAAAAAAAATAAAAAAATAAAAAAAACTAATGAACAATTGAATATCAATTTCTATGCACATTCATGTACTGGACTCACTTGAGACTAGAGACTTTTATCTTAATTCATTTCTTGGACTTGGAGAAGTCAAGATGCATGTTCATATTTTCATATGGTTTTTAAGCCAACTCTTATGTCTCAATGTACTTAATTATTTCTAAAGCTCAAGATACGAGTTAGATGACAAAGATATTTATATGTCTAAGAAGAGAATTATGTTCTGCACAGCAGTTCTAGTACATCATTAAACAACATGTATGTTGACACTAAAGTTCATATAAGTGATCAATAGATTACAGAAAAAAGAAGATATTGTTGTCTGTTGTCAAAAAACGATAGAACGTGGCAACCCAAGTGACAGGACCGAAAGTAAACAAGAATTTCAAGACAGAAATGGAAAGAAGATATTATGTGTTGCCGTAGCAACCAGGTCTAGCAAGTTACAAGAACTGATTCCAGTAACCGTACTGAGTCCAACAAACCAATGGAAGAAAGTTACAAGTGCAACGCAGTAAATGACGTGAGAAAATAATAGAGAGAAGACCTCAACTTTTTGACTAAGAAGATTGGGTGTGGAGAGAAAGCAGTCGTCACACGCGTACCTCATGCTGACACCGACGCAGTAAGCAGCCACTTCACTAGCCGACTGCAACAGATGCTGCTCACAGGTGTCGACTCTGCGTCTGCTTGCTGATGCGATGCTGAAACCAACATTCAACACCGCTGCCAGTGCTGTACACCGGTGCTGATTACACATTCACTCACCAACGCAGCTAGAATTCTATGCTGGGTGAGTGAAAAGCAGTAATTATTTGGTAAAATGAGGGGACGGTTGAATGATATATAACAGTTATTGTACTCAGGGGTGAATTTTCTCTTAGATGATTACTAGGTCTAAGATCAATAAAATTATGGATCAAGAACAGCATGGCCATTAAGGTGAATAGGGAAAGGCCATACTTGTCTGAAATCAAAGCCCAGCATGCAGATTCAGCAGCTGTAAACACTCAAATTGCTTCCTTAAGGACAGAAAATGTTCAAATGTGTGTGATATCTTATGGGACTTAACTGCTAAGGTCACCAGTCCCTAAACTTACACACTAATTAACCTAAATTATCCTAAGGACAAACACACACACCCATGCCTGAGTGAGGACTCGAACCTCTTCCGGGACTTTAAGAACAGAGTCATATGCTCAAAATGCTTCCTCAAGAGATGAACTGAATGTGAATTTAAGTGAAAAACTAAAAGCACAAAGTGTAACTTTAAGTGAAAAATTAAATGTTTAGAATGAAGCTCTAAGGAGACAAATAGGTTTAGTACATTCTAGTTTAAATGGTCAGAATGAAACCTTGAACAATCAAGCGGCAAATATAGTTTTATTAAAGACTCTTTAAATGATAAGGTAGAAAATCTGAAGTTAGATTTAAAGAGTGAACTCAGTAGTTTTTTGAATACTCACATTAATCAACTATTTACTGAATTTAACCAGAGACAGGATGAGCAATTTCAAGATTTAACTAAAAAATTACAGGGTGTTTCAAAAATGACCGGTATATTTGGAACGGCAATAAAAACTAAACGAGCAGCGATAGAAATACACTGTTTGTTGCAATATGCTTGGGACAACAGTACATTTTCAGGCAGACAAACTTTCGAAATTACAGTAGTTACAATTTTCAACAACAGATGGCACTGCGGTCTGGGAAACTCTATAGTACGATATTTTCCACATATCCACCATGCGTAGCAATAATATGGCGTAGTCTCTGAATGAAATTACCCGAAACCTTTGACAACGTGTCTGGCGGAATGGCTTCACATGCAGATGAGATGTACTGCTGCAGCTGTTCAATTGTTTCTGGATTCTGGCGGTACACCTGGTCTTTCAAGTGTCCCCACAGAAAGAAGTCACAGGGGTTCATGTCTGGCGAATAGGGAGGCCAATCCACGCCGCCTCCTGTATGTTTCGGATAGCCCAAAGCAATCACACGATCATCGAAATATTCATTCAGGAAATTAAAGACGTCGGCCATGCGAAGTGGCCGGGCACCATCTTGCATAAACCACGAGGTTTTCGCAGTGTCGTCTAAGGCAGTTTGTACCGCCACAAATTCACGAAGAATGTCCAGATAGCGTGATGCAGTAATCGTTTCGTATCTGAAAAATGGGCCAATGATTCCTTTGGAAGAAATGGCGGCCCAGACCAGTACTTTTTGAGGATGCAGGGACGATGGGACTGCAACATGGGGCTTTTTGGTTCCCCATATGCGCCAGTTCTGTTTATTGATGAAGCTGTCCAGGTAAAAATAAGCTTCGTCAGTAAACCAAATGCTGCCCACATGCATATCGCCGTCATCAATCCTGTGCACTATATCGTTAGCGAATGTCTCTCGTGCAGCAATGGTAGCGGCGCTGAGGGGTTGCCGCGTTTGCATTTTGTATGGATAGAGGTGTAAACTCTGGCGCATGAGACGATACGTGGACGTTGGCGTCATTTGGACCGCAGCTGCAACACGGCCAATGGAAACCTGAGGCCGCTGTTGGATCACCTGCTGCACTAGCTGCGCGTTGCCCTCTGTGGTTGCCGTACGCGATCGCCCTACCTTTCCAGCACGTTCATCCGTCACGTTCCCAGTCCGTTGAAATTTTTCAAACAGATCCTTTATTGTATCGCTTTTCGGTCCTTTGGTTACATTAAACCTCCGTTGAAAACTTCGTCTTGTTGCAACAACACTGTGTTCTAGGCGGTGGAATTCCAACACCAGAAAAATCCTCTGTTCTAAGGAATAAACCATGTTGTCTACAGCACACTTGCACGTTGTGAACAGCACACACTTACAGCAGAAAGACGACGTACAGAATGGCGCACCCACAGACTGCGTTGTCTTCTATATCTTTCACATCACTTGCAGCGCCATCTGTTGTTGAAAATTGTAACTACTGTAATTTCGAAAGTTTGTCCGCCTGAAAATGTACTGTTGTCCCAAGCATATTGCAACAAACGGTGTATTTCTATCGCTGCTCATTTAGTTTTTATTGCCGTTTCAAATATACCGGTCATTTTTGAAACACCCTGTAGAATATGTCATTGAAGATAAACGTAACATTGTAGAAACAGAACTTGCCAAAAAACTAGGATCATTTCAAAGCATATGCAGTGTTACCTTCGATGTTGTAAATCAGAGGTTGCACAGCCTGAAGGAGAGTATTGAAAAACAGGATAAGTTAATTCCTTTTGTCCAATCGCAAACTGTAGGTGCCAACACTCGGGTTGATACTGTGCAAAGGGATTTTAAAGCGAAAGTAGCAACATCAGATACCTTAAACATAAGCAGTCTGGAGGAACAAGTAGAAGAAATAATAGACAAAAATTGGCCCAGAGTGTAACCCCTATCAATGTTTCTTCATATTTAGCTTTGAAAGAAAGGCATAGGTAGTTTATGGAAAGTATTCAAACTTATCCAGGATAAGGTAGACAAAAAAGTGACTTCTTCTAACATTGTGTTAACCAGTGAGGTGATAACTGACCTACAATGGGGAGCAAATTCTGGACTATCCAGGCAGTTTCCAAAATTTAAGCCAGATGGGAACATACACCCAACTCATTTTCTGAAACGGTTTAACCAAGCCTTCCCGAAAAACTGGGAAGACTCAAAAAAGATAGAATTCATGGTAAGGTACCTTTTAGGAGAAGTTTCAGAATGGGGCATTGTGAACATTAAGAATTTTTTGTGTTGGGCTGACTTCCAGAAAAAGCTTAAGGAGAAGTATATCGGTCAGCGAGTGCCCAACAAAAATTATTATCTGATTTGTGGGACCCAAAGTATTATAACAGTATGTGGGGAATGGTGAGAAGGTATTTTGACTGGCATCTAACATGGGAAAAGTACTTAGATAAACCTGTGGAGGAAGAGGGGTTAGTTAGTAAGGATATACTATGTAGTGGGTGGAAGACCATAGAAGAATTGTTATCATTTGTAGACGCACTTGATGCCCTAAACAAAGACAGGAATGAGAATATACATCAAAGTGAAAGTCAGAATTTCCGAAGAAGTAACAATAGTACTAATAGTAATTTTAAGAGACATGAGGCTAATCTAGCTACAGTACACTGGTGTAGTCTGAATAGCAGTAACAAAAAGTTATCAAAAGAAACATCCACCTTCGAAAATAAGCCCAGTAAAGCCCCAGGAATTTGTACCAAGTAGCAATAGAGTACAAAGTGGAAATGTAATATCCTGTCGTAGAAATACATTAGGAGGCCTAGCTTGTAATAAATATGTTAGCTTTATGCATAAAGTGCCGACCAAAGAATGATTGTTGCTAGAAGAAGCTAGTTTAACTACTGTTAATCCACAACCAATTATAGTTGGAAAGGTAGAAGATTTTGAAGTTAACACATTTATTGATTCTGGTAGTGAAGTGTCACTTATTTCATGTGGTTTCTTTAATACATTACGAACTAAACATAACTTACCGCTATTACTGGTAACAGGAGTGTACGTAGTAGGCATTACTGGAACCAAAAGTACTGTTGTTAAACACGAGACCCAGGTGAACTGAATCATGGGGAATGTCCCATTTCATCAGACACTTTTAGTAGTGGAAAATATCAATAGAGACGTATTATTTGGCATAGATTGCCTATCAAAATTTATCATCATATTCAATTTTGAGGAGAATTTTCTTTATTTTGGAATAAGTGGTGACAGATACTGTGTAAAGTTTGTAATGGATGACTATAATGGTAAACCAATAACTGAGAATCAGCATTTATGATTAACAGCGACAGACCAATTGTCACCAGAGATTGAAAATTTAAGTCATGCATCACACCGAGCTAACATACAAAACAAAGTAAATGAATCCCCAGTGTTAACCAATGACCAAAAATTGGATTTATCTAAAATTCTATTGGAATATGAAATGGTATTTTCTGATAGTCTAGGTAGTATTAGTGACTGTGTTGTAAATTTAAGATCAAAGATAATACTCCATTTTTTTTGTAGACCCCATCCGATACCAGTAAGCTTGAAGAAAGTGGTTAAAGAAGAAAGAGATAAGATGATCAACAATAAAATAGTAGAATGTAGTACAAGTGTTATGAATAACCCTTTAGTAGTGGCAAAAAAGGCTACAGGAGATGTGCGGTTAGTGCTGGATGCATTCACTTTGAATAAGCATATAGAGACGGAACAAGACAGACCAATTAACATCAGTGAATTACTGTCCAAATTTGAGAAAGCACAGTATTTCAGAAGGATGGACCTGACTACCAGGTATTGGCAGATTCAGTTACATTCTGATTAAAAGAAGTATACAGCATTTCTATTTGATGGGAAATCATATCATTTTAATGTGTTACTGTTTGGACTAAATATCTCAGTATCCGTGTTTATACACACACTGGACAAGGTGTTAGGAAGGGAATTGTTAAGGGATTTAATAATATATGTGGATGATATCCTTATAATCTCTGCTACATGGAAAGAACATTGTAAAACCTTAAGGAAAACCCTGAAAAAATTTAAAGAAAAGGAAAAATTATCTAAATTGCATTTTGTGAGGCAAGAGCTTAAGTTTTTACAGCACATTGTAGGAGTAGCCCAATCCAGAACATATAAAGGCCAACAAGAAGTGTCTACGCCCTAGAAACATAAGACAATTGAAAGGATTTATTGGAATGGCCAGCTGAATGACCAAAGACTCTCACGTTTATAAAGGAAGGGAATACCATGGGTTTGGGACCAAGAGGCTAATGACGCATTTGAAAATGTGAAAAAAACACTGGTCGAATCCCCTATACTAAACCATCCAGTTATGGGTGAGCCATTAAAAATTTCTACAGATGCATCTGACTATGGTATAACAATGGGACTTTTTCAAGGAGAATGGGGTCTAGAAAGTTCAAATCACAGATCTATAGCTTTTGCTTGGCGAAGTCTTAACAAACATGAATTAAACTATACAGCCACAGAGATAGAACTGTTACCAGTAGTATGGAGTATCCAAAAATTACAAAAGTTAGTATGGGGGTCAGAGATCCATGTATATGTTGATCATCAAGCTCTACCTTTTTTTAATGAGTAGTCGCTTATTCCATAGTAGATTAATGTGGTGGATGTTGTTCCTACAGGAATACGACATTAAAATACATTACGTAAAAGGTTCTGAAAATATTGTACATGACACTTTGTCTAGATTACCTGTAGATATGACAGACTTAAAATGTACAGAAGGACGTGGTGTAATTTTTGTGATTAATTTTATGACAATAGAATATCCGCACAACAGGGCACAAGAAATGGCTCACAGAATAACTGACACTATCCATCATGATTCCTACTTTACTGAAATACATGCTACGTCTAATAGAAAATCTTTACCTCCTAATCAAGCAGAGAATTGGAAAAATATAGGGCAAAATTTATTTTGGAGAGACAGTATAAAATCTCAATGGTGGCGTTTATGCATCCCAAAGTTGATGGAGGACGAAATTGTGTGGTATGTCCATACAGGGTGTGGACACTTTGTAATAAAAAAGCGCTTACCCCACATGAACAAGTTCTATTATTTTAAAAAGTTGGGACATAAGATAGCATCTTTAATTAGAACTTGTGAAACCTGTCAGAAAGTAAAAGGGAGTACCCATCAAGTTAGATACAAAATGTATCCAATCATTCCTAAGGCATTACACGATCTTACAACAACAGATTTCTTCCAACCAGTTCCAAAAGGAAAGGGCGGAGTGTCATACATTTTTGTCTTCATAGAGTGTTGGTCTAAGTATGTTAAGTTGTATCCTATTAATAAAGCAAATACACCAACAGTGATACACTGTCTGCAAGAATACTTTCTTGAGGTGCGCATACCAAAATGATTCTTCTCTAATAATGGAGCACAATTTGTTAATAATGACTTTAAAGAATTCTTAGCATTGGAAAATATTAGTTAGGTATTAACCTCCAACTATAATCCGTCTTCTAACCCATGTGAAAGGCTTATGAAAGAAAGTGGGAAATTATGTCGTACATACTGCCATGAAAAACATACTTCATGGGCAATGAAAGTTAATGACTTTGAGCTTATTTTAAATGAATTGCCACGTTTATCAACTGGATTAAGACCTGTGGAAGTAATATGTATTAAATGTTTTACTTGGCCTGTACAACCTACTGTTGATTACCAACTTAATCAAACAATAGTTTCTAAGAACTTGATTGAAAAAGCACAATAACCAGTGAGTAAATATAACAAGAAGGCTGTTGAATCTAAGTATAAAGTTAATGACCTAGTCCTAGTAAAATATCACCTTCAGAGCTCTGCCCTGAAGAAAGGAACACACAATTTTTTTCAAAAGTATGAGGGACCTTTCTGAGTGCAAACGGTGGTACATCCAAAAGCCTTAGTTGAAGTAGATCCTATAACAGGATCAGAAAAAGGAAAATACAATGTAAAAGACAATCTCCCAGAGATGTTAATGGGTGGAGTGACGACCATTGGATCCCTAGTTCTTTTCGGTGTTTCTTCAAACTTAGTTTTCCTGCACCAAATTCCCTTCAATTCTTCAACTACTCTCAAATCTGTTCTTGAATTCTTAAACTATCCTATAATGTTAGTAAGTAGGAAACTGGATATGACTACAAGATGGAGACCTCTTTAAGAGAATCAAGGATAAACAGTGATCTCTAAACATGGAATGAAACAAATAGGATATAGTACTAGTATAAAGATAATATCATGATACTATTCAAGCAGAGTGATATCTAGAAGACATAAATTGGACAAAATATTTTATGTGTGTATAAAATATATAGTATTATATATAAAAACAAAGATGAGGTGACTTACCGAACGAAAGCGCTGGCAGGTCGATAGACACACAAACAAACACAAACATACACACAAAATTCAAGCTTTAGCAACAAACTGTTGCCTCATCAGGAAAGAGGGAAGGAGAGGGAAAGACGGAAGGAAGTGGGTTTTAAGGGTGAGGGTAAGGAGTCATTCCAATCCCGGGAGTGGAAAGACTTACCTTAGGGGGAAAAAAGGACAGGTATACACTCGCACACACACACATATCCACCCACACATACAGACACAAGCAGACATATTTAAAGACAAAGAGTTTGGGTAGAGATGTCAGTCGAGGCAACAACTTCTTTGCCTCTACACTTCTGCCTCGACTGACATCTCTACCCAAACTCTTTGTCTTTAAATATGTCTGCTTGTGTCTGTATGTGTGGATGGATATGTGTGTGTGTGCGAGTGTATACCTGTCCTTTTTTCCCCCTAAGGTAAGTCTTTCCGCTCCTGGGATTGGAATGACTCCTTACCCTCACCCTTAAAACCCACTTCCTTCCGTCTTTCCCTCTCCTTCCCTCTTTCCTGATGAGGCAACAGTTTGTTGCTAAAGCTTGAATTTTGTGTGTATGTTTGTGTTTGTTTGTGTGTCTATCGACCTGCCAGCGCTTTCGTTCGGTAAGTCACCTCATCTTTGTTTTTATATATAATTTTTCCCACATAGAATGTTTCCCTCTATTATATTAAAATATATAGTAAAGTGATTGGCTAAACAACTATTTGATTGTAGTGTATAATTTTATATTTTTATAGAATATTTTATACCTTCTGTGAGATGTAATGTAAATGGGTGGGTTTGTATCAGTTTTGGAAGGGGTGGGTAGTGTAAGTACAAGCATGACTAACACTAATCACACAACCCACCTTTCAGACAACCCTCGCAGACAAGTGTAACTGATTCTTCACCATTTGCTGTTCCATAGGTGCTAAGATTTTTATTCAGGGGAGTCAAAGGTGATGGTGAGAATGTCCGTTCTGTAGGAGACGTTTAACATCATACCTCTTCCGGCTTCTCACTCAAGTGCCGGCGAAGCAGGGATTCTGGGGAAGGGAGGTGGGAAGGGTTTTCCTGTCTTTGGGGCTATCTTCTTTCACTTCTTCGCTCTTAGCAATCACTTCTACTTTTTCCTTTCTTTTCTCATTTGAGTTCCGGTCTATCTTTCCCTCTTTCCATATGAATATACTTCTTCTATCACTGAAGTCCTTCTTATTTTCCGTGGCTTCCAATAACCTTCAATTTATTTCACATAAGTAGTCCAAAGAATGAGGATACACAAAGACACATATACATACACACAAAGACACACTTAAACACAAACAGGAGAATTACGAATTAGAAAGCTGAAGTGATGTCAGAACTGCCAAGGGATGAAGGGGAATACAGATATATCCACATCTGAGTAGATGCACATATTACATTGTTGATATGTGAAGGTTCTGCATCGTTATTTTTTGTCACTCTCGTATATATATTTACATGTATATAAAGACAGGAGAATAACAATCAATGCACGTGCTGTGCTAGTCCCTTGAGAAAAGGCATAGTATCTACTGGGAGTTGGTAAATACAGGTAGACATAGCATCTACCACATGTGGGCATGATATCTGTCTATATAGTAGAAGTGAGGAGTGAAAGAGGACTCTAGGGTATTACATGGAGTATTGGAAAGTGGAGTTAAGGTGTAAAGTAGATTTGTAATTTTACCAGATAATATTTAAGAATAGTATTCATAAAGATGTATGCAAGTGCAATGAACCAGGAGGCCTGCTCAAGAAGGATACAGAGGGCACACTCGACATTTATTGGATAAGAAAAATGGCGGATAGGCAGACCTATGGAAGGCTGACATATACTGCGTGGAAAGGGGCACCAAGAAGAGGATTGATCTGTACCATAGGATGATAGGAATAAAAACGGGGCATACCTACCAAAACGGAAGGAGAAAGGGTACTCCTAGGATCAACCCATGTAAGATATAGGTACCGCTACTAAAAGGGAAAAGGGACAGTATCGTAACAGAAGTCACATGTTTAAAGGAAATAGTCTGGTAAGTTTGAATTCTATGCATCAATAGCCTTATTATGTTTTAGATTTACAAGTGTCAGAAGAAGGGAACACTTTTATTCTATCCAGAGTTCCTCCAGATTACAATAAGTAACAAATAAGTACATACTTAGGAAAAGTAGTACAGGAAGTAAGAACAAAGCAGTAGAGTATTCATGAGTTATGTATACCTGGAATTTACACTGGAAGAGGCATAAAAAACAAAAATTTGGTACTCACAAATTTTTGGAGAGTGAACACAGCTAACTCCAACATATATTGAAAGGTTCAAGTTTTATAATTGTGGTAAAATATGCACAGTTATTAGTAGAAAGAGATGTACTGTTAAAAGATAAAGAATTATCTTGTGAGAGATTATTGTACATAATGAATTTGTATAAAATATCGTGTGTTTGAGCTAACGGGAATTTCGGTGTAAATTCTAGAAACACTCAGCCTCCCACCGTCTCGAATGCCCAATAATTTAGGTATGAGTGCGGGAGAGTGAGAAAGTTTCTACCGATCCACCTGTTTCTATGTGCAGGTTGGAGGTTTGTTATTAGAAGACTGTAAGAGGGGTGAGTCACTGACAACAGCAAGTGTTTGCCGCCAGCACCACAGAAGACGTGATGAAAACTCAGGGATTAATTATGTAGTATTCTTTGACATTTTAGTGTCTGTGGTCATTGTAAAAAAGACTAATGAACAATTGAATAGAGATTTCTATGCACATTCACGCATTGGACTCACTTGAAATTAGAGACTTTTAACTTACTTCACAGCTTAGCTCTGCTTGAGACAGGACACATGTGATGTTCATAAATTATTGGATTGTTACAACATATGATAGTGTACTAGTGTTTATTGAGTCTGATGTTTAAAGATACCAGTTGACTTGTATGAGTTTACTTAATTATGTGAAAAGGAGTAAATGTTACTTTGTGTTGACAGTTGAAAATATACCATGAATGATCTGAAAGTGTTCCACAAGTACACAAATTATTTCAAGAATAGAGAAGTAGCTTAATACATTCCTGTAACCCACTATAGTCTTTGGAGAAGAAGCTTTTGGGAGATCGACGTAGCTGATTACCCAGAGAAGAAGATTGGCTGCACACAATATGTAAGTCAACTGCAAGAGACGTGTGAGTCTTGCACCTCAGTACCACACTGTCCCTTGTCACCCAAAAAACATTAGAGACTGTAGAACTCTCACACACATGGTGAGGACGCAGACACAGAAACCAACATGTGACCTGCCGGCACCAGTTGCTGTTCACCAGTGCTGACCTGCCTCCACATCTGCTCACGAACGCAGCACAAATTCTCTGCCAGGTGAGTGTAAAACAGAACTTTATTCTTTTTGTACAAAGTGGTACAAACTGTTCAGTGATCTTTTTAGTGTAGTTATCATACTTAAAGTTAGTTAAATGCTTACAAGATCTAAAGCTTGCAAGAAAATGAATAACATTCAACAAGTCAAGGAAACCCAAGAACCAGCCATGGCTATCAAAGTCGGCAAAGAAATGCCTGACTGGTCAGAGTTAGTAAATCTAATCAAAGCCCAAAGTGCACCTTCAGCCTCTCACAATGAGACTCTCTGGAAAGAATTAGGCTAAATGAGTTCTCAATTAGATGCCCAGAGTGAAGCTTTAAGTACTCAATTAAATGCTCAATTGAAGGCTCAGAGTGAAACTTTGGGTTTGATAAATGCCAAGTTCGATTCACAAAGTAAAGAATTTAGTAATCTATGTGAAGGCATGGGTGCTGTGAAGACTGAATTCGATGCATTAAATAATAAAGTAGATAATTTTTTTAAAAAATTTAAAGAATGAATTGACTAGTTCCTTGACCAGTCATGCAAATCAAATGTTTACTGACCTTAGTCAGAAACAAAATGGCAATTTCCTAGATCTAACAAAAAAAGTCAGAATTTAACATTGAAGACAGCTGTAATACTGTAGAATCCAAACTCAATGAAAAGTTAGGATCCTTTGAAAATGTATGTAATGTTAAGTTTAATGCTGTAAAGCAGGGATTAAATACTTTAAAAGAGAATGCAGGTAAGCTGAACAAATTAATGCCTGTCATTCAATTGCAAATTACAGGTGTAAGTACATGAGTAGACAATGTAGAAAGGAGCTAATTTGGGGTTATCCAGACAATTCCCTAAATTCAAGCCCGATGGAGATGTACATCTGACACATTTCTTGAAAAGGTTTAACTGAGCTTTACCGAAAAATTGGGAAGATTCTAAAAAGATAGAATTTGCTGTGGGTTACCTTTTAGGGGAAGCCACAGAATAGGGAACTGTAAATATTGAGAACTTTTCTTCTTGGGCAGATTTCCAAAAGAGAAGTATCGGTCTGCAAGTACCCAGGAAAAATTAATATCTGATCTGTAGGACCCATAAAATTACAATAACACATGGGGTACTATGAGGAAGTATTTTGATTGGCATCTAACACAGTCAAAGTATTTAGATAAGCTGATGGAAGAGGAAGGATTAGTGGGAATTTTAACTAGACAATTACCGAGCTATGCGAGGAAATATATTTTATGTAGTGGTTGGAAAACAGTAGAGAAGTTGCTATCTTTTGTTGATGCCCTTGGTGCATTAAATAAGGACCGCAATGAAAGCTTTCACTTTTGTGTAAGTCCGAACCACAAAAGAAGTAGTGGGAATAATTTTAAGAAACATGAGACTAACTTAGCAAGAGTCACCAATGCAATAAGAAAAAGTATGATGACAATTATCAGAAAATGCATCCACCTTCAAATTTAGGTCCAGTGACTGCTCAGGAATTTGTACCAAGTAACAATAGAACACAAAATGGTGATGTGATATCTCATTTTGGTAACCAGACTGTAATTAGTAGTAATGAGGAAAATGTAGTTTGATTTGGTTCCAGGGCTGGGGCCCAGGTCGTGGAGATACATTAGGAGGCCTTGTTCCACATAAGTATGTTAACTTTACCCACAAAATACCCACAAAAGAATGGTTGCTGCTTGAAGAACAAAGCTTAGCTACTTATAACCCACAAACTATAATAGCAAGAACTGTTGAAAATTCCGAGTTAACATATCTATAGATTAAGGGAGTGTGGTATCACTCATCTCCAATGCATTCTTTAATTCATTAAAGACTAAGCAGCACTTACTGCTATTGAAAGTAACTGGAGTTTAGATAGTAAGAATAACAAGAACAAAAAGTAAAATTGTGAAATACGAAACCCAAGTGAACTGTAGTATTGGAAATATGTTCTTCCGTCAAATGCTGTTTATAGTAGAAAAATTTTTAATAGACACTTATTATTGGGTTCAGATTGGTTATTAGAGTTTAAAGTTATCTTAAACATTGATGAAAATCTTCTTTGTTTTGGTAAAGGGGACAGTAGATGTTGGATACCATTTGTGACAGATTACTACATTGGAAAAGAAACAACTGGGTGTCAGTGCTTGCGATTAAGGGCTAATGCACAATTGCCACCAAAGATCAATAGCGTAATCATGTATCACACTGAACTGATATACAAGACAAAGTTAACGAGTCCCTAACATTACCCAATCAACAATGACAAGATTTATATAAAATTCTAATGGAGTATGAAGTAGTATTTTCCAATCTTCCAGGTAACATCAGTGACTACATCTGTAAATTTAAAATCAAAGATGACACCCCATTCTTTTGCAAACCATATCCAATATCTGTAAGTTTGAAAGAAGCAGTTAGGGATGAAATCAGTAAATGATTGATAGCAATACTATAGATTGAAGTTCCAGCATAATAAACAATCCTCTGGTCGTGGTTAAAAAAGCTACAGGTGGGGTATGATTAGTGTTAGACATTCGTACATTGAATAGACATATAGAGACCAAGAGAGACCAACCGATTAATACTCATGAATTGTTATCCAGATTAGAAAAGGCAAGGTTCTTTATCACGATGGATTTGACTGTGGGATATTGGCAAATTAAGTTACATCCTGAATCCAAAAAGTATACAGCATTTTTGTCTTATGGTAAATCATACCATTTTAATGTATTGCCATTTGAACTTAATATCTCTGTGTCCATATTTATACATGTGTTATGTGAGGTACTAAGGAGAGTTATTAAAGGACTTGCTAATATATGTAGTATATATCCTGATAATATCAGCTACTTTGGAAGAACATTGTTTAACTTTGTGCAAGACCGAAAAAATTTAAAGAGAAAGGTATTACAATGAAATTGTCTAAATCATACTTTCAGCGCCAAGAACTTAAGTTCTTAGGTCACATTGTAAGGGCATAGGGAATTAGACTAGACCCGGAATGCGTTAAAGCTATCAAAGAATATCCACACCCCAAAAACGTAAGACAATTAAAAGGATTTATAGGTATGTCCAGATACAATAGATGGTACGTACAAGGGCAAGAACTAAATGACCCAAGAATTTTCTGTTTACTAAGAAATGGAGTACCGTGGATTTGGGATCAAGGTGAAAATAATGTGTTTGAAAACGTTAAACGAGCGCTTGTTGGATCACCCATATTACATCATCCTGTGGTGGGAAAACTGTTTAAAATCTTGACAGATGCATCTGATTACAGTATTGCTACCAAACTTTTCCAAGGAGAGTGTGATCCAAGTAATGTAAAACACAGAACCATAGCTTTTGCAAGTCGTAGCCCTAAATAAGCATAAACTAAATTATACAGCTACCGAAAAAGAAATATTGGCAATTGTAAGGAGTATTCAAAAATTTCAAACACTAGTAGGAGGAACAGAAGTCCACATTTATACACATCATCAAGACTTATCCTTTCTAAAACTAGTCAATAACTGCACAGTAGGTTAATGCGATGGACGCTCTTCTTACAGGAATATGATATTAGAATACAATACGTAAAAGGTTCTGAGAATATTGTGACCAATGCTTTATCAAGATTACCCATAGGAATGGAAGAATTAAAACATATGGAAGGAACTGGCATTTTTTTGCCATTAATTTTATGTCAGCAGAATATCCCAACATCAGAGTAAAGGAAATGGCGCAAAGAATAACAGAAAATATCCATCATGATCCCTATTTTACAAGAAATATTCTCTATGCATATTTGGAATCCATTACCTCCTAATAAAGTAGGAAAATGGAAAATTATAGGTTATACCTGGAGAGACATTGTAACATCACAGCGTCGGCGCTTGTGTATTGTGAAGGTAATGGGAGATGCATTTGTGTGATATGTTCATACAGGATATGGACACTTCCGAATCAAAAAGTGTATAGCCCATAAGAATAAATTTTATTATTATATGAAGCTAGGGCATAGAATAGCATCTCTGATAAGAACTTGTGAAATTTGCCAGAAAGTGAAAGACAATAATACTCATGTGAAATAGAAAATGTATCTTATTATTCCTAAGTCATTGCACAATCTCACAGCGACATTTTTTTTTTTTTTTTTTGACCATTTCTAAAAGGAAAGCGAGGAGTATCATACATTTTGGTCATCATAGAATGCTCGTCAAAATAGGTTAAACTATATCTCATTAAAAAAGCAAATACCCAAACAGTTATACACCGTTTACAGCAATACTTTCTGGAAGTACGAAACCAAAATGATTACTTACGGATAATGGACCACAATTCGTGAGTAATGAAATTAAGGAATTCCTAACATGGGAAGGTACTTGTCAGGTATTAATATCCAATTATAGCCCATTGTCAAACCCATGTTAACGAGTATGAATGAAACTGGAAAACTATGATGTACTTACTGTCATGAGAAACATACTTTGTGGGCAACAAACATTAAGGACTTTGAACTCATACTAAATGAATTACCACACCTACTGATTGGGTTGACACCTTTAGAAGTTGTAGGTAAATCATTTATAGGAGAACCTCTAATTAAATTTTTTAATTGGCCTGAACAACCGAGTATTGATTATGAAATAAATCAAAAAATAGTTTCTAAAAAATTAATTGAAAAATCATAAGAAAGAGTAAGTAAGCATAATGAAAAGGCTATAGAACCTCAGTACCATGTCAATGACCTGGTCCTTATAAAACAACATCTTCAAAGCTCGACTCTGAAAAACGAGACCCATAAGTTTTTTCCAAAAATATGAAGGACCATACCGAGTACGAATCCTACAACTGGATCAGAGAAAGGAAAGTACAATGTGAAAGATGTAAAGTTGTATATCCCCCAGGGATGTTAATGTTTGGGGTTAATGGGTGGAGTGACGACTGTCAGATCACGAGTTGTTTTTGGTGTTTCTTCCAAAATAGTTTTCCTGCATTGAATTCCCTTAAAATCTTTAACTATTCTGTCATCTATTCCTAATATCTTAAACTATCCTGTAATTTTAGTGCTTGAAAAACTGAATATGACTACAAGACACAGAAATCTTAAGAGAATCTCAGAATAAGAAAGAAAGTGATATCGACAAAAAAATGAATAGATTATTATATTTATGGATAATATAATATTAGGTGGCTAATTGAACAACTGTGATACCATAGTGTATAGATTTTCAATTTTGTATAGAGTATTTTATACCTTTCATGAGATGTGATACAGATGGGAGGGTTTGTATAAATTTTGAAAGGGGGTGGGTATTGTAGACAAGAGCATGATTTACACGAACAGAAAAATTATGACTAACACGAAACACACAGCACACTTTTCAAACAACTCTCACAAACAAGTGTGCCTGATTCTTCATCATTTTCCATTTCCATAGGGTTGCTAGGATTTCCTTTGGGGACCTTGATGGTGAAAGTGGGACAAGTCTGTGCCATAGCAGACAATTTAACACCAAACCTACTTCATCCGGCGTCTCACTCAAGTACCTGAGAAGTAGAGATCTGGAGGGGGGGGAGAGGGGGGAGCTGTGTGGGATGGGTTTCCTGTGTTTCAGGCTATCTTCTTTCTCTTCTTTGATTTTAGCAAGCACATCTATTTTTTTCATCTTTCCATATTCATAAACTTCTATCGCTGAAGTCCTTCCTTATTTCCGTAGTTTCTAATAACCTACATCTTATCTTTAGATAAGAAGGCTGAAGAATCAGACTACATGAACACACATCTGCAAATACACAAATATACACTTAGACACAAACATACAATTACAGACTAGAAAGCCGGTCACGAAGTGAGAACTGCCAAGCGTTGTAGGGGAAAATATGGGTACATCTAGAAATATGCACATGTATATAGGAAGCTATGATGGTTCTACATTGAATATACATAAGAAAAGGTGTATATAAACTAAGAAAGAGACATGAGCAAGCAAGAGAGAATGTTAATCATGATGATCAATAAGAAATGTCAGTATAATAAATACTCTAATGAATTGAAGGATAGTGGGACATGAATAGTGTATGTTGACATAGTATCTATTGAAAGTATAGAAGTTGATAATTAGGAGGAGAATGCTAGGGAGAAAATGATGCATTAAAGAATAAATGTGAAGCATAAGATATAAATCTATCTTTACCACAAAATACTTAATTATGTTATACATAGAAATGTATACTAGGGTAATGAACCATGAGGCCTACTCAGATAGGATATGGGGGGCATACCCAGCATTCACTAAGTATATAGAGCAGGTGTACCTACATGGAGATAGGATGACCTGTGGCCTATAAAATAGGGATGTTTTATAAGGGACGTGCCTACCAGAATGGAAAGAGGAAGTGCTCTCATAAGGTCAACCCACAAGCAAGGTATGGGTACTGATCCTAGGAGACGGGGACAGTATCATGACAAAAGTCACAAATTTTATAGGAATTATTCTGGAAATTATAAATTCTATGAACGAATAGCATTATTGTGTTTTGTAGAAATAAATGAGTGTCAAAAGAACACTTTCATTTTGGCCAAAGTTCCTCCAAGCTACAACTAATGAAAATAGTTCATACTAGGGAAAAGGTAGTACAAAAAGGTAAGAATAGAAAATAGATTTGTAAATAATAGATTTCAGCCATCAGTCATCCTTTGGAATTTTTATTGGCAGATCTAGATTTCAGCTAGCAACTAGCCATTCTCAATGCTAAGAATACAACAGGTACATAGCTAAATGATCTCATAAAAAAGTTGCTATTAAGGGATTAACTCATATGGTTTGTATATTACATACCACTATCCTTTTTTTGGTCAATGCATGTAATACCTGTTGGTCTGGCTTTGTACACAGTTCACTGAATACTAATATTTGAGGAAGGCGGGCTGTGTGGAGAACACATTGGTTGGTTATATGGCTCCATCTATGTGAACTACATATGAACCTCAATGGAAGTAAACCACTTCAAATTTAATTACATGAAATGGAACATCAGTAAAATTCTTACATTGTCATCCGACTTATTTCGTCTTTATCGTCAAGTAATAAAATTTCCATGTTCACTCCTCGTGAGTCCGTTATTATTATTAAAACATTTAAACTACGTCAGGTGGGTAAAACTTTTTTAATGTTTTAAATATATAAAACACTGGAGGACATGTGCTGTATACATCTATTGATTGATATGGCTTAGATGCATTTATTTTTATATTATATCTCCCTGTATTAAAACCTAAAAATATTTACTAAATAGTTCATATATGGTGTTGGACATCAGTCAGATGCATGGTTATTGCAATGTGGCTATTCCACTATACATATAGAGGGTGCTAACCTATCTCATCCCTAAAGACGATTTTCGTTTTAAATGTAAAACAACCAATATATGGAATTGTTGTTAATAATACTGTTTATGCATCTGACCTAACATATCATGGAAGAAGTTCTATTGGTTTAGAATTATACTCATCGTACTCATATAGTATACAGCAAATGGTTGCTACATATTGGTAAGATGGTACGAGTTACCTTGTTCCCCCTGGGTCAAACCCTACACCGGTTCCCAGCAACAAGTCCTCGAACAACTCCCAGAACCATACATTTTTCACAACAACCTGATCATTAACGATTGCTGCTGGTATCTTTGTGATGGTAGGAGATTTTGAGCTCTTCCAGAAGGTTGAGGAACCCGCCCTTCTCACACTTATGCAGAAACCTCACATTGGATGTCAAAGTCGGCACCTTATGTTTTGTCGTAATCAAATGTGCCGCCATACTCGATTTTTCCATGGTATCTTTTCTTCCCAATACAATGTGTTACCCAAACCTGATTTCCAGCCTCCTTCCTGTTTGGCCAACAAAACAGGCCTTACAGTCTGGGCAATCAATTTTATGAACTCCAGATGCATGAAATTTATTTTTTTTTTTTTTTTATTTTTTTTTTTTTTTTTTTTTTTTTTTTGCACATCTACAGTGTTGCAAGATACATCCTAAGTTATTTTTGGCACCAAAAGACAGTCATATTGTATTTTATAAGGATAGTTGCAATCCTAGAGCTCATTTTTCCATAGTAAGGTAAGCTGACAAACATACTATGTTCTTTAGAAGCTGTATTATTATTGTAAGGCGTCATCCTATTTTTGCATTTATTAGCTATGTTCTTATACATAGCACAAAGTCCCGTGGATAGTTATTTACTTTTGCAATGTGCCTTATTGTTGCCATTTCCTCATTGTGTTCGTTTTTTGACAGAGGAATTTTAAACAAACGGTTGATAGCAAAATTGAAAAACGCCTTTTTATGTTGAACTGGGTGGTTTGAAGTAAAATCCACAATCCCATCAGTACAAGTCTCTTTATGAAATATACCAAATGTGTGCCTACCATTTTCATTTCGAATTGATAGGTCTAGAAAAGTAATAGACTTATTTATTTCGGTCTCACAAGTAAATTTAATTGTCTGATGCAAATTATTAAATAAGGTTACTATGGTATTTGCAGTACACTATACGAGTATGATGAGCATAATTCTGAACCAATAGAACTTCGTACATGATATGTTAGGTCAGATGCATAAACAGTATTATTAACAGCAATTCCATACATTGGTTGTTTTACATTTACAACGAAAATCAGCTTTAAGGAATAAAGAGGTTAGCACCCTCTATATGTATAGTGGAATAGCCACATTGCAATAACCATGCATCTGACTGATGTTTGGCACCATCTATGAACTATTTAGTAAATATGACGAACAATATACTTATTGGGTTTTAATAAAGGGAGATATAATATATAAATAAATATATCTAAGCCATATCAACCAATAGATCTATACAGCATGTGTCCTCCAGTGTTTTTATAAATTTAAAAAGTGTTTTTTTTTTTTTTTTTAAGTAAAAAAGTTTTACCCACCTGACGTAATTTAAATGTTTTAATAATAATAACGGACTCACAAGGAGTGAACATGGAAATTTTATTACTTGACGATAAAGATGAAATAAGTCGGACGACAATGTAAGAATTTTACTTATGTTCCATTTCATGTAATTAAATTAAAAGTGTCCCGAGTTCGAGTCTCGGTCTGGCACACAGTTTTAATCTGCCAGGAAGTTTCAAATTAAAAGTGGTTTACTTCCATTGAGGTTTATATGTACTTCACAAAGATGGCGCGATAAAACCAACCAGTGTGTTCTCCACACAGTCCGCCTTCCACAAACATTAGTATTCAATGAATTGTGTACAAAGCCAGACCAACAGGCATTACATGCATTGACCAAAAAAAGGATAGTGGTATGTAATATACAAACCATATGAATTAAGCCACTGATTGCAACTTTTTTATGACATCATCTAACTATGTACCTGTTGTATTCTTAGCATTGAGAATGGCTAGTTGCTAGCTAAAATCTAGATCTGCCAATAATAATTCCAAAGAATGACTGATAGCTGAACTCTATTATTTACAAATCAAAATAATGGTAACTGCATGCAACAGTCTCTGAATGGAGGGTAACCTGAAGAAAATAGATTACTCATGTGTCATAAACACGTGAAGTTTTCAATTTAAAAAGAAAATAAAGAAAAAAAAGTCCTCACAATTCCTAAATATCAGTAAAGCTGACTAAAACCTCAAGTATATGCTCATGTTGAACAAAAAATTGTTCAAGAAAGAACAAAGAATTGTTTCTGAAAGAAGAGATATGTATATAAACTTATGTAAAAAATGTATATTGTTAAGATATGAAATGTTATTATGAATTATATTACTTGCATAATGATTATGTATAAAATATCGTGTGTTCAATCTGAGGGGGGGGGGGGGGGGGGGACATGTAGTGATTCAAGAATTTCAGTGTAAATTCAAGAACCACTCAGCCTTCTACCATCTCGAACCCACGATATTTTAGATGTGAGTGTGGGATGATAGAATCCTACGTACTGCGTGTCCCATGTTTGTGTGTGTGTGTGTGTGTGTGTGTGTGTGTGTGTGTGTGTGTGTGTGTGTGTGTGCAGGTTTGAAATTCAGTTGCGAGAAGAATGTAGACACAGCAGTCGAATGGCACCAACAAGTACCTGTCGGGCAATCCATGGAAGTTTTAGTGAAAGTGGATATGAGAGGACCATGGAGCCTTTATGTAACTCAATGATAATAGTGTCAGTGACTTTTGTTAGTGAAAAAAGAACAGTGGAGAGTTAACTCTTACAAAAAACAACTATTCCAGACTTGCTAGAGGCAAGATGTATTTTATGAATCCTGTGATAGAGTCATGGTTATTAAGCCAACTCACTTGCAAATGTAATTAACTTTGATTCTGATGTGAGACAATATGAGTGACTTACAGGAAGTCAGATGTTTATGTGAGCAGTGAGAGTTATGTTCTGTATGAAGTTTTAATATAGCATTAGTTGATGAAAAGTAACTTTCGAGTATCTACTTATTTCACAAGTAGAGGAAGAATTTTCAAAATATCTGTACCTAGCATCACTCTTTGGAGAAGAAGTTTAAAGAGATTCCAGAAGCCAGCGAAGAAGATCGGCTGCGTAAAAGGAGTGAAAGTTTGCATACATACTTCAATGCTTTAAGTCATCTGACTCCTTCAGCTTGATTAATGATATCACTCAGATTTTCATTTATCTTCTCTCTCTCTCTCTCTCTCCTTCTTAGCACATGCTCCAAGCCATGAGTCAACTTCTAATGTTGCTACCCTTAAAGTAAGCTCTTTTACAGCTAGAGATACACCTTCATAGTCTTTATTTAGTTTGTTAATGACCGTGATTGCCATTTTTACTGTCGAAACCAGCTGGTTTATGTGTGGCTTCAATGTTTGTATTTGCTGCTGTGATTTTCTTTATCTGTTGCTCTACTTGATCATGATGGTCATTGAAAGAATCTACCTTCTGTCTTAATTTCATAATATTACTGTTAAATTCATAAAGTACTTCATGGTTTAGTTGTTTTTTTCCATATCATTCAATTTTTCATTGATTTCAGTGCGAAAATTTTTGGCTAAGTCATCAAACTTCTGTGAGACCGTGTCTTGAAAATTCTTGAATACTTGTTCTTGTTCTTGTTCCATTTATTTGGATCTTGTGTAACAGCATTTTGTTGCTGTTTTACCATGTTCATGTCTTGTTTCATATCACTGAAATTTGTATTGATACTATCTAATTTCGTGTTTATATTAGATATAAATGCCATAGCAGTGTATCAGTTCTACTACTGTGCTTGCTGTCACATATACATGTCAAGTTAATGTTTGTGTTGTGACCAACTGGTGTTTGTAACGTGTTGACAAAATTCTTATTAGAATCGCTCTCCAATGTTTCATTCACGAGTGATATGTCACTCTGGGAGATGCGTGACATTGTCTCATCAATTTTAAACATAGTGTAGCCAAGGTTATTCTGCTGAGGAGCATCACTATCATTTGTCACACCTGTGACACTCATTTCTGATCTACTTAAACTTTCTGCAGTAGACATGCATGGAGCCTGAACTTCAATTGTTCGATCACACAATTCTACGTCATCTTGGCTGATTGCATTTTTGCTACCCCTATCAAAAATGGGCATATACTTCTCACCCATGTTATGTGAATATGCAAAAAATAAAATTTTCACAAAAATGTTAAAATTTAATATGCTAATTATTACACTTGATAATCGTAATTTCTGTGAAGTCAAAGCCTGCTTTACATCTAGTATGATGTGCAAACTATTGCATTGCAATTCTTTATGTTTTACTGACAATATGTATCACACTGAAAAATTCTTGTAAATTTTTCACAAATAAAGTTCAAGGAAAGGAATAATGATGGAAAGGTTTCTATCTACATCAAAAGAGGCCTTACCAAGTGTAACCATCGAAGCAACTTGCGTAGCTGTCCTACCTTTGCTGCACCAAATAAAACTGCTTCATATGGAAAATTTTATGTAACCTACTTCTTATTCTTATTACTTTCCAAAATTTCCCCTCAAATTTTGCCTTTTTGCTTTACTTGCTCCCTGTCATGATTCATAAAAATAGAAAATTCAGACGATTAGATTCTATGATTCATAACAATGTATTAGAAATTTCATACCATAACAATAGTTAACATACCCTACTCACAACTGGTGCCATGAAGTCCTGGCACACAAGTCAACAGTTGTGTTGTAAATAAAAAAACTAAAAATAAATATACATATGAAGAACATTTTAAAAGGATAATACAACTGTGTTATTAGAAATGTTCTGTGCTTGTATGAATTTTTAGGTTATCAGACTACTTCTCTTGCATTTCAGTTGCAGTTGCAGGCAGTGGACTCCATGTACACGAGTGCATGTAAAAATTAAGAAAATCCTCCTTACTTGGTTTCCTTTCACTTGAATAAAAAATACTTAATACTGGTATCAAAGTTTTTCTTATTTTGAAACACGTAATATACAAAACACTTGTAGCCATCGATATTTCCAAAATGGCACTTCTTAAGAACTTCTACGTACTAGAGAGAGAGAGAGAGAGAGAGAGAGAGAGAGAGAGAGAGAGATAATCATGTACCAAAAACTGAATGATGGTCTGCACCTTACCACGCATTCATAATCAACGTCTATGCCAACGCTTATGGTCAATCGGTGTTTCACTTTTTGTTTTTAATAAATTTTAACTTTACGATATCCTTGGGGTCTTTCATCATGTACCTACACAATGGACATAGAGAGAGAGGAAGGGGAGATGGTACAGAGAGAGGGGGGAGAGGGGAGGAGAAGGTGGTCAGAGTGATGGGGGAGGAGGTAATGGACAGATGTAGGTGGAAGGATTTGATGGTCAGAGAGAGGGAGAGGAGGAGATGGCAGAGAGAAGGGAAAGAAGAAGGTTAGTATGTCTGTCTAATTCCCATATATATACTTAGCTAGTATAACACCCAATGTTCCATACTTCTCAGGATTTTGAACATCTTCCACCATTTTAAATTGATGACAAATTCTATAAATGTGTCTTGAATTTTCTTCAGTTTTGTTTTCTTTACCAAGTGCAAAAGGATCCATAATTTTCTTTTCTCTCGGATCGATCTATTAAGCTAATTGTGGGATATTTCTCATACTTATCTGCTCTTACTATCTTCGTACTTGTGTGGATGGCATTTTCCAAAATTCTGATGGTACGTCACCTGTCTATAGATTCTACACACCAACTTGAATAGTTGTTTGGTTGCCATTTTCTCCAGTGATTTTTGAAATTCCCATGAAGTGTCCCTTCTACTTACTTAGCTGTCAGGTCTTCCATATCTCTTTTAAATATTGACTCTAATACTGAAGCCCCTATCTCTTCCATATCAACTCCATGGTTCTGGATTTTAATACCTGTGTAATGCATATTTACATCATTTGTATTTCATTTGTAAAGCCAGTTAACTCATAGAACTCATTAGCTTGGCTGCAGCTCCCGCTTCTGAAGCAGTGATGTGTTTGTACACTTTCAATACACTTCAATAGCTGTTTATTCAATAGTTCCACCACCTTCAGGATGGATAGAGCAAATGATTGCTGCATTCAGATTCAATTCAATTCAATTTTTATTATCACATAACATGCCTTATACAATCAAAGATTGTGACATAGGTGACTTGTCAGTTTTACACTATATATAACAATACTAAAAATAGACAATAAACTAATAATATATATGGTGTAACATCTTCAAAGAGGTATTTTAATTACAATTATAATGCATTGTTGCCATTCATGAAATCTTCTACACTATAGTAACATTTATCTTTCACATATTTTTCCAGGTCTCTTTTGGTACCTTTTACATTTGGGTCATCCATATCTTTCCATATTTTACTCACAAATTTCATGCCCATATAGTATGGGGTTTTTTCATATGATTTTAAACAGTGGGTAGGTAACATGTAGCAAGAAGAAGTTGCCCTCATAAAGTTGTGGGTTTCTTTTTGTGAAAGTGAGAGTTTCATAGATGTATATGCTTGGAATGCACATTAGATCGATTTTTACAAATAAAGGTTTGCAATGTTGCTTTGGTTTTGCTCCCACCATTGCTCGGATGATTCTTTTTTGTAGTCTAAAAGCTCTAAGTAAATTTGTTTTTTCAGACCCCCAGAAAATTATACTATACCTAATGACTGAAACAAAATATGCATTTGAGCTCAGTTGGTGACCCTTCAGGCAAAAGACTTATGGGCGCCCGTTTGGAAGCCCTCCTCAGTTCACCCGATAAGTAAGTTTCAGATGCTGACTCTGGCTGATAAAGGTGCTGAATCAGATGTTACACAGGAGTCATTCCAGGCGTTCACAGAGGGTGAGATTACAGGTAATTGGGAGCTCCAATGTTAGGCATATAGTGGGGACCCTTAGTGATGTGACTGCCAAGGAAAGGAAGGAATCTAATTTGCATAGTGTGTGGACACTGGGTGGCAGTCATTCCAGGTGCTTCTTGATGCCATGATGAGAGCAGGGTGCAAGTGCAGCCAACTGCCGGTGTGGTTCAAGTCGGTACTAACGGTGTGTCACTTTGTCTCAGAAGAGAATCTCTCTGGATTTGTGTGGCTAGCTGAAGTGATGAAGATTCCCAGCCTTGCTTGCATCATGAAGGCATAGCTCACCATCTGCAGAATCATTGAAAGTAGCAATTATGAACCTTTGGTACAAAGCTGATTGGATGGCTCAAGCAGTTATGTACCAGTGTAATTTGCAGATATTTTGCAAATTGCACCACAGAGTGGCTCATGTTTCAGGTTTCACATAGGCCTGTAGTCCACTACAAACAGGAGGTGGCCACACAGGTATCAGAGACTGTGTGGAATGAATTGGGCAGTTTTAAGGACAGGCCTTGGGGAAAGTAGAGAACGTGCTTCAGTTTTAAAAAATACACATCAAACAGAAGAAGAGGGTAGACATAATCAATAATTAATATACCTTTGTTGAGAAACAACCAGAGCACCAAGTGCTAAATAGAAAGTACTGAAGCTCAAATTGTTATAAGCACCAAAAGTTGGCTGAAGCCAAAGACAAGTACAGCTGAAATTTTTATAAAGTGTATAATGGTGTTCAGAAAGCATAGATTAAATACATTTGGTGTCAATGTGTTTGTTGCTGTTAGAAGTAGATTGTTTTGTGGTGACACTGAAGTAGGTAATCAAATGGTTCAAATGGCTCCGAGCACTATGGGACTTAACATCTGAGGTCATCAGTCCCCTAGAACTTAGAACTACTTAAACCTATCTAACCTAAGGACAACACACCCATCCATGCCCGAGGCAGGATTCAAACCTGCGACCGTAGCGGTCTCGCGGTTCCAGACTGCAGCGCCTAGAACCACTCGGCCACTTCGGCAAGCGGGTAATCAGTTAATATGGGCAGAGGTTATACTTGACAACCAGATTAATTTGTAATTAGTTCTATACTATTTGCAGTGTCTGCATTTAATGGTCTACTGTGCAAAATCCTTAAGACATGCATGCATGGAAATCTGGGTTCAAGCCCCAGTCCAGCACAGTTTTCATTAATCACAAATAAATTATGCAGCTTCAGTCTCATTAAATTCACAACTGCAAATACGTTTCTTGTATTTCATATGCTGTAGATGGCAGCAGCATCTTTTCCTTCAGATATGCATCCGTGTCTGAAGGGCATTGCATAGGATTGTTAAAACACAGACACAGCAAATAGTACTTGCATGCCCAGGCAAATGGCACAACAGTGATAAGTAAGTCTCTTCCTGTGCAGGAACCACAGTGGTTGTGCAAGTGCATGAAATGGATACATGGTGAGATGTGGACATTTTTGTCAGTCCTAGAAGCATGCTAGGACAACTGAAGTGGTTAAGGCAAATTCTTGCCTAAAGCAGGAAATCTGGGTTTGAGTCCTGATCTGGCATAAATTTTCACATGTCACCAATAAATTGCACAGATGCTGTCTCATTGTATTTTCAATAGTGACTACACTTCTTGTAATTATTGGTTCCTTTTATTGACCCTCCAACTCAGATGAAACAGATGCTAAACAGTGCAAACAATACTCGAGTCTCACGTCCTATAGGTACCCCTGTCATGCAATAATAGTTGATGTTGATTTCAATCTACCTTCAATATGATGGCAAAAATACATGTTCAAAGCCAGTAGTAGGTATTAAACACTGTCAGAAATTGAATTCAATCCTTTCTCACAAAGTTATTTTGAGCAATTAGTTCAGCAGCCTGTTCAAAGTGTAAGTGGTTGCAGAAACATACTAGAAATTTTAGCAAAAACTAACCCTAGTAAATAGGGAGCATCATGATGCACCAAGGTGGTTGTAACAAAACTTATCACCACAACATCCAAATCCACCCAAATTTAATGCACACTTTATGTATATAAGATGCAAATAAAAATCTGCATTACACCTTCCTAAGAGAGAGTCTCCATTCCTTCCCAACTAAGTATCTAAGTGTACACCAGATGTGGGTTAAATTCAAATAAATGGTACCAGCAGCTGTTGTGAGATTTATACCAAATAAATTAATTAAAGATTGTACTGATCTCCTATGATACACAAAATAGGTCAGAACTGTTGCAGAGGCACTAAAAAAACATGATAAATTTAAAAGAAGATTGGATATGTATTATTATGCTTGAAGCTTTGCATGAACTTCAATGCAAGATGCAAAACTCCATTTCAAACACTGTCAGGAAATCTAAAAAGACACTGGTTGTATGTAAAGTACACCAGTGATCAGACACAATCAAAACCTTCACTGCATGATACTGACTGCAATATTACCGATGACAGCACCACTTAAGTGGAGTTAATAAACACAAACAATGGATAATCCAGGATGGAATGTAACAATATAATGAAAAAGAAAGTAGCCACTCACCATACAGCAGAGATGCTGAGTCACAGATAGGCACAACCAAAAGATTGGCTGCAAGCTTTTTATTGTACCTATCTACAACTCAGCATCTCTGCTATATCGTGAGCTACTAAACACAGTTTTCTGAAATTACTTCACTAAAGACAATGAAGTGAATGTTCCAGAATTTGAATCAAGGACAGCTGCCAACATCAATAACTTGGAAGTAAATGTCCTTGGTGTATTGGCACAGCTTAAATTGCTTAATAAATGCAAGACTCCTGACACAGTTAGTATACCAATTAGGTTCCTTTCAGAGTAGTTAGCAGTTATACAGAACCCCTTGCATGATGGAAGATCCATACCAAAAGACTGGAAAGTTGAACAGGTCACACCAATACTCAAGAAAGAAAATAAAAGTAATCCAATGAATTGTGACCCTTATCACTGACATCTATTTGCATTAGGATTTTGGAACATATACTGTGTTCAAACATTTATCTCAACGATCTATTGACGCATAGTCAGCACAAATTCAGGAAATATCATTCATGCGAAACACAACTAGCTCTTTATGAATGTGAAGAAATAAGTACTATTGACAGGGGATCTAAAACTGAATCCATATTTTTATATTTCAAGAAGGCTTTTGACACCATTTTTCAAACGAGAATTCTAATCAAATTGCATGTCTATGGAATATCACTTCAGTTGTGTGACTGGATACATGATTTCCTGTCAGAAACATCACAGTACATAGAAACTGATGGAAAATCATTGAGCAAAACAAGTTATATCTGGTGTTCTCCAAGGAAGTGTTATAGGCCTTCTGCTGTTCCTAATGTCTATAAATGGTTTAGAAGACAATCTGAACAGCCATCTTCTACATCTACATCCATACTCCGCCATCTGACAGTGTGTGGAGGAGGGTACCTTGAATATCTCCCTTCTATTCCAGTCTCGTTTGTGGAAAGAAAGATTGTCGGTATGCCTCTGTGTGGGCTGTAATCTGTCTGATCTTACCCTCATGGTCTCTTCACGAGATATACATAGGAGGGAGCAGCACACTGCTTGACTCCTCGGTGAAGGTATGTTCTCAAAACTTCAACAAAAGCCCGTACTGAGCTACTGAGCGTCTCTCTTGCAGAGTCTTCCACTGGAGTGTATCTGTCATCTCCGTAATGCTTCCGTGATTACTAAATGATCCTGTAATGAAGCTCACTGCTCTCCATTGGATCTTCTCTCACTCTTCTATCAACCCTATCTGGTACAGATCCCACACCGGTGAACAATATTCAAACAGTGGGTGAAAAAGTGTACTGTAACCTACTTCCTTTGTTTTTGGACTGCATTTCCTTGGGATTCTTCCAATGAATCTCGGTCTGGCATCTGCTTTACAGACGATTAATTTTATATGGTCATTCCATTTTAAATCACTCCTAATGCGTACTCCCAGATAATTTATGGAATTAACTGCTTCCAGTTGCTGACCTGCCATATTGTAGCTAAATGATAAAGGATCTTTCTTTCTCTGTATTCGCAGCACATTACACTTGTTTGCAACTGATGCTGTCATTTACTGTCTAGTAAAGTCACTGGAAGAACAAAACCAACTGCAAAATGACTCAGACATGATATCCGCATAGTGAGAAAAGTGGCAGTTGTCATTGAATAAGAAAAAAGTGTGAGGTTATCAACTTGAGTATTAAAAGAAATCCATTACATATTGGTTTCACTATAAACCACAAGATCTAATGGTGGTCAAGTCAACTAAATGTCTAGGAACTACAATTATAAAACACTTAAATTGGAATGATCACACAGAAGACATTCTGGGTGAGGCAAATCGAAGACTGTGATTCATTAGCAGAATGCAGATGCAACTGGTCTACTAAATAAACTGCCTACAATATACTTGTTCACCTCTGCTATAGTATTGCTGTGTGGTATGGGATCCTTACTGTCAAAGAACCTCAAAGATGTCCATTTTGTATCATCGCAAAATATGAGAGAAAGTGTCAAAGATATGATAAGCGAATAAGTGGTAATAATTAAAACAGAAAGGTTTTCCATTGTGATGAGATCTTTTCATGAAATTTCAATCACTAACTTTTTCCTCTGAATGTGAAAATATGTATATTATTGTCACCAACCTACGTAGGGAGAAATGATCCTCATAATAAAATAAGAGAAATTAGAGTTCAAACGAAAAGATTTAAGTGTTCATTTTTCCCATATACTGCAAGAGAGTGGAAAGTTAGAGAAATAGTCTGAAGGTGGTTTGAAGAACCCTCTAGCAGGCACTTAAGTAATTGTGGAGTAGTCATGTAGATGTAGATTTTCTTCTCTTATCACGTTATCAGACAATTCCTTCCCCTCATATAGCCTTCAATATATTCTTCCCACCTATCCTCTCTCACCTCTGTCTTTAACAGTTGGACTTCCATTGCACTCTTAATGTTGCCACTGCTGCTTTTTATTTCACTGATGATTGTTTTGATTTTTCTATATGGTGAATCAATCCTTCTAACAATCATTTCTTTTTCAGTTTCTTCACATTTCAGCATTTCCTATTTATTTCATACCAAAGTGTTTTGTATTTCTGTATTCCTGTCTTTTGCTGAAATTTTTTTAACTTCCCCCCTTTTTTAAATTGATTGCGTGATTTCTCCAGTTATCCAAGGTTTTGTTGCAGTTACCATTCTTTGTCTGTCCACCATCTGTGATTGCCCTCTTTAGATATATCAACTCCTCTTCAATTGAACAGCTTATTGTGGTATTCCTTATCACAGTATCAACATCCTTAGCGAATTTTAAACTCATCTGATCATTCCTCTGTACTTCAGTGTCACACTTGCTTCCACACTGTTCTACTGGATGATTCTCTCAAACTAAAATTTGCTCTTCATTATTAAATTGTGATGTGAGTCTATATCTTTTCTTGAGCATTCATCATGGATGTTGGAATTCTGTCTGATCATTGGGTAATCCAGCTGGAATCATTTAGTATCTCTGGAAGTTTTCCAAGCATAGCTCTTCCTCTTGTGATTACTGAACAGGGTATTCTCTACTACTAGTTGAAATTTATTGTAGAACTCAGTTAGTCTTCCTCCCTTCTCATTCCTACTACCAAGCCCTTATTCTCCCATTACTATTTCTTCTATTCCTTCTCCTACAACTTTGTTCTAATCCTCCATGATTATTAGATTTTCATCTGCCTTTACCACATGAATTACCTATTCAGTATCCTCATATACTTTCTCTATATCTCCATCCCCTGCTGGCACATTAGCATGTATACCAGAAATATTGTTTGCTGTCAAATCTGATGAGAACAATCCATTACTGTACTGTTAATAGTAACTTGCTGTCTGTCCTACTTTCCTACTGTATAGGTACACGGTGAAAGACCCCAAAATATCATAATGTTAAAATTTATTTAAATCGAAAAGTGAAACACCAATCAACCATAAATCTTGGCAACTGCACGGTAATGTGCAGACAAATGAAGAAAAAAAAAACATTATTCATTTTTCCTTGTACATAATATTGTTTCTGACTCTCTCATATGTAGAAGCTTCTGTTAAGAAGTGCGGCTCAGAGTATGACGGGCTACGTGTGTTTTGTATCATATATGTTGCGAAATAAGAGAAGATTTGATATCGGTATTAAGTATTTTTTACTGAAGTGAGGTGGAACTAAGTAAGGAGGATTTTCTTATTTTTGACATGCACTGGCATACCTGAAGTCCACTGAATGCATCTACAATTGAAATGTTAGAGAGGAAGTCCAATTTGCCAAAAATCCTACAAGCACAACATTTCTAATAATGCAATTGTAATATACTTTAAATTAATTTTACTTTCCATTTATATACATATGAATATTAGTATTATAGTGTAAATTTTTATTATTATTATTACAACACAACTTCCAGGACTTCAGGGCACCGCCAGTCAGTAGGGCTTGTTAACTATTGATATAGTAAAAAATTTCTATGACATTGTTATTGATCATAAAAACTAATTGTCGGTATTTTCTGTTTGCATGAATCACAACACTGAGTAAGTAAAGCAAAAAGGCAAAAACTAGGAGAAAATTTTGGAAAGCAATAAGAATTGGACCCAAGTGACATAAAATTTTCCATAGTAAGCTGTTTTCTTCAGCACGGCAAAGGTAGGACAGCTACGCATTTTGCTTGCTTGGTAGAACCTCTTTCAAAGTAGATAGAAACCTTTTCTTCATTATTCCCTTCCTTGAATTTTATTGCGAAAAATTTACAGGGATTTTTCAGTGGGATACACATTATTAGTAAAACATAAAGAATTGCAATACAATAGTTTGCACATCATACTAAATGCAAAACGGGCTTTCACATCACATAAATTACAATTATCAAGTGTAATAATTAGCATATGAAATTTTAACATTTTTGTGAAATTTTTATTTTTCCGTATTCATACAGCATGGCAGAAAACTATAAGTCGATGATTGATAGCAACAGCGATCAGCCAAGGTGGTGTAGAATTGTGATACAGAACAATTGAAGTTCAGGCGTCATGCATGCCTACTACAGAAGGTTTAAGTAAGTCAGAGATGAGTGTCGTAGGTGTGACAAATGATAGCGACGCTCCACAGCACAATAACCTTGATGACACAATGTATACAATTGATGAGACAATGTCACGCATCACCCAGACTGATATACTACTCATGAATGAAACATTGGAGAGCCATTCCAATATTAATTTTGACAACACATTACAAACACCACTTAGGCACAACACAAACATTAACTTGGAAAGTACAGCTGACAGTAACCACAGCAGAACAACTGACACAATGCTATGGCAGTTACTATCTAATATAACCATGAAATTAGATAGTATCAATACAAATTTCAGTAATATGAAACAAGATATGAACATGATAAAACCACAACAAAACACTGTTACACAAGACCTAAATACAATAAAACAAGAACAAAACCAAATATTCAAGGATTTGCAAGACGTGGTCTTACAGAATTTTTGCACTGAAAGTGACGAAAAGTTTAATAATATGAAAAAACAACTAAAGCATGAAGTACTTTCCGAACTTAAAGGTAATATTATGGAGTTAAGACAGAAGGTAGATTCTTTTAATGATCAGCATGATCTAGTAGAGCAACAGATAAAGAAAATCACACATTCAAACACAAATACTAAAGCCACACAAAACCAATTGGTTTTGACAGTAAAAAAAGTAACCACTGTTGTTAAAAAACTAAATAAAGACTATAAAGTCATACCACAAACTGTAGAAGAGCTTACTTTAAGGGTAGCAACATTAGAAGTTGACTCGGAGCATATGCTAAGAAGGAGAGAGAGAAGATCAGTGAAAATCTGAGTGATATCATTAGACAAGCTGAAGCAGGTACATTAAATAAGGGTAATACCATTGCCGAGAAGTTAGTAACCAACTGTAAGCTATACACGGATGTAGTAGAAAGGACTATTCAGAAAAAAGAAAATGAAATAGTGGACAAGGTAAACATTAACCTACAAGCCATGGATAATAGGATCCATACATTTTTAGAAGAAAATATTACTGGATCTCGAAATATGCATGTAAGTAATACACAGGCCGCAGTGAACAAATAACAATCTATCGGCATTTATCCATAAATTGTCGCAAGTCCCACAGCAGGTATCAGTGACAGTTGTAGAGTGCAAAATGTAAACATACCCACAACTCCAATATCTGAACAATTACCAGACAGAATTACAGGTAACAACATAAATACGACCAAAACTGCCATGTGTCCTATCAACTATTTTTGCAGATCGAGGTTTTCTGAGACATCGACAGTTTCCTACATTCAATACAGAAGGCAAAAGAATGAATCCGGTAGTATTTATCAGTGCTTTTAGTCATTTTTTTCCACACAACTGGACACACACACAGAGCATCAGATTTGTCGTGGGATATGTGCAAGGTGACATTCTTCTATGGGCAACTGGTGTGGCTGAACATTGTAGCATTTATATCCAATTTGAATGAGTTTTCCTTGACAAATACTGGTCTGAGGCAGTGCAAGAAAGACTCAGATGCGAGGTTTTCAACCCCGCACTATTCAATGGCAAATATGGTAGTCTACGTAGATACTTTTAAAAATACCTGAACAAGACACGCTACTGAGTGAACCCAATATCACAGGTAGATGTGTCAAAAATTTTGAAAAGTCATTTACCATCGCACATTAGAGAAAAATTAGTCACAATGGCAGAGCACAACACTGAATGTTTGCTGACAGTGCTTGATTCTATGGACTTAATGTATGAGGAAGGACCTGAACCCAATAGAGCAACAGAAAATCAGCCACAACAACAACATAGTTATGTAAATCATTCAGTAAAACATGATCAAACACACAGCAATAATGGTACACACAACAGCAAAGTTACATACCCAGAGGTAACAAGTACAGTAACAGGAATGGAAAAAAACAAACAATTTAAAAGATATTTTCAAAACATTTGGAGTAATTTCAATGTATGAGTGAATTACAATCCACCATCACAAGGCCCTATACCAAATATGTACAGAAAAGTCAGCTGCATCAGTGCCCGATGTATGGCAACAATGCCATGCCTTACATTATGCTGCGGCTGACCTTCGGGCAGCAAAATAATGGCACAGCAGCTAACAACACAAATTGGCGATCACAAATTGGCGAAATACCCACACAGTGCAACTAACTGAAATCACTCCAGGTAATGAATTCAGTCACACTATGCCATCAGAAAACACTAACTGGCCGTAGTTCAGTCCCAGGCTATTGATCTCTCAAGGAGTGGGGGCAAAGTAAAATTACAAACAAGTTTCATTAGGTTTAACAAACAAAGTGACATCAAGGATGATCTGTATCAGCTTGAGCTAGATACAACACAGGCAATCATTAAGTTGAACACATATAACATTGACACACAGTTAATTTTAGATACAGGTTCAAGCATCAACCTAATGTCAAATGCATTTTTCTATGAAGTGAAGAAGTGAGGTAAATTCCAAATATTGTCTGTCCAAAATTGCAAGGTGCAAACTGCTACAAGCAGTATAAATTGGTTAAAAATTGGGCATTTATTCCATTACAAATTGAACATTCTACAGTGAAGTGCAATTTTCTTATAATTGACAAACTTATAGTTCATTGTCTCATTGGTATGGACACGTTTTGAACATACAAAACACAGATTCATGTACGTAATGGTAAATGCCACTTTTATGTAAAGGATCAGATTTTTTCTATTGATTTAGTCAAAACACCTGATGAAAGTAACAAAAACAAACAAGAGTCAAATGTGATACTACAATATTCCTTTCCAGCTGTATATTTCACAAACAAATTTGATATTGAACAAGAAGCAAACACTGAGGTTAGTTATGAAATGGCAGAGCAGAAACTATGTGAATCACAGATACTAAATGATATCCAATGACAAGAACTTTCTAACTAGTTATTTAAGTATGCAAATTTTTCAGAAAGGAGCCAGGAGTAATCAAAGACTATGAATATAAATTTGAAGTCTATCCACATGAAACATTTTGTGTTATGTCATATTCTATTCCATGGGCAAAATGAGAGGCAGTAAGGGAAGAGATCAATCATATGATTAAGGGGAATTATACAGCCTTCATTTTCATCCTATTGTAGTCCTATATTATAAGTAAGGAAAACGAACAGTTCTGTAAGATTATTTCTTGATGCTAGATGTATCAATAAAATTATAGTACCAGTATGCATAAGACAAGACAAATTGGATTAACAGCTTCTAGAGTTTTACAATATAAATTATTTCAGTATACTCGATCACAAGTTGTCCTACTGGCAAATTAAGCTCCACAAAGAAAGTTGAAAATAATTTATGAATTCCATGTCCTATCTTTTCGACTGAAATTAGTGCAAGTGTGTTTATATCTGCATTGGATATGGTTTTAGGACCAGAATTGCTTAGCAAAGTCCTGTTTCTGTAGACAACATGCTAATAGCCACACCCACATATCAGGCTCATTGAACAGGTGCTTCAACAATATGCAGATTACGGAGTAACAGGCAATTTGAATAAATGTCTAGTTTTGGTAGGGAGCAAGTCAAATTTTTAGGACATGTTGTGTCAGAACACGGTATATTACCTGATCCAAAAAAACTTGATATCTTACACAATTGTCCAGCTCCAAGGAATAATAAACAACTAAAAGCCTTTTTAGGACTAGCATCATTTTTTTCTTAAATTTGTACCACAGCAATTGATGAACAGTGATGCATTACTCAATTTGTTATGAAAAAATAGGCTTTGGTTATGGGATGATAAGTGTCAGGAGGACTTTAATAACATTAAGCAGCCATTAGTCAATGCAAATATTCTTAGCCACCCTGATATGTAGAAGGATTTTTGTCTGTGCACAGATGCCTGATCTCAAAGGCTGGGGACACGCCTGTTCAAGATGCAAGAAGGAGAAGGTATAAAAAATACCCAAGGCCATCAGTTTTGCTAGTCACACATTATCATGAGAAGAAAACTCTTACTTTGTGTCAGAATTGGAAAGTGTAGCTGTAATAAGGGCATTCAAAAAGTTAGAAATTTTTTTGTGGTGCAAGAATACCAAAGTTTACTGTCACCATGAGACAATGTCATTTCTTTTAACCTGTAAACTATTGCATCCTAGATTAGCTAATTTGTGTCTATATTTACAAGAATTCAATTTTGAGATCTTTTATATTAAAGCAAGTAAGAAGGTTATTGCAGATGCCTTGTCTAGGTTACCACAAGGTTTAAAGGAATTTGGTGAATCAACAGAGAAAGATGCAGAAATCAAAACATTATTCATGCAAGGTACAATGCAACAGTCTGATTACATAAGTTTAATAAGAAAATTAAAATTATACAACAGCAAGATCACAGATGGAGTAAAGTCATGCAAAACCTTAGGCAGGATGAAGGTGGAAGGGTAAGTAAATGGTATAAGGAGTACAATGACATTTTGTTTTGTAGAAAACATGAAAAATCACATCAATGGTGTGTGTGTATTCCTGAAGATTATGTCGACAAATTTATAAGTCACACACATGAAATATGGGGACATTATGGGGTAGGCAAATATATTGAAAAAATTGCAGCATTTTGTTATTTTCCAAATTTTAGAAGGTGAGTCCTACACGTATTAATAAAGTGTGCAATATGTAAAAAATCAAAACAGTCCAATGTGTCAAAATATAATGAGTTATACCCAGTACCCACAAAAAAAACCTCTAAATATAGTATCCCTGGACATAGCTGGTACGTATCCAAAAAGTAAAGGAGGAGTAAGATACGTAGTAGCACTATACAATATTTTCTCAAAACATATCAAAATGTATGCCACTAAAAATGCAACAGCCACAAATTACAGCAAAAGAATTGAGGGAGACTATTTGGGAGGAGTAGGTAAACCAAAGATACTGCTAACTGATAATGCTTCATATTCCGTTGGGCAAAAGAGGAAACAATTTATGACCACACAGGGCATAAAGCACATATTAGTAACATTTTTTCACCCAGAAGCAAGCCCAGTAGAACGAGTCAATAAGGAATTTAACTGGTTTATTAGGACATACACCCATCACAAACACACCCCATCAATAGGATATGTAACGCCTTTCATACAAGTTGTCAACAATTTTCCACATTCTTCAACAGGTTTCACACCTAACACATTGATGTTCCAGACAAAACAAACGAATGAGTGGGAGTCGCCCATACCAAAGGTACCCACTATGAGACAAAATCAAACAAGCCATGGTTACACTAGAAAACAGGGATGAGTATAGAAAGAAAGTTTATAATAAGAAACTGAAACGTGTTACACAATTTTTTGAAGGGCAACAAGTCCTCTTAAGTATGCACCCTAAATTGACAAAATTTGGCAAACTGAATAAGAAGTGGCAATTTCTCTATTCAGCACCATATATAATTTGCAAAATACCATACCCTGGGATGTACAGATGTATGAGAAAACAGGGAGAGACAAGGGTCTCAGCCCTCACAAAGATATAAAAGAAAAGAATGACGAAGCTAGGTAACACTTTTTCTTTCTATCGCAAGATAATTGTACATAGTGTACATAACTTTAAGTGTGATTTTTCTTATGGAGTGTATTTTAAGGTAAAGTAATATGTGAAGCATAAGTAAGGGATCACCAATTTAGTATTGGAGGGCAGCGTGGAGGGTAAAAATCGTAGAGGGAGACCAAGAGATGAATACACTAAACAGATTCAGAAGGATGTAGGTTGCAGTAGGTACTGGGAGATGAAAAAGCTTGCACAGGATAGAGTAGCATGGAGAGCTGCATCAAACCAGTCTCAGGACTGAAGACCACAACAACAACAACAAGTAATTCTTTTGATTTGTACACATAGGCATAAAATTAACAGCAATAAGAAGTAATACACCACTACATGCAAAGTGAAGATGTAAGCAAAATTAGCTTATGGATCAGCTGTCTGTGCTCAGCAATACGCATTGACGTCAGTAGTAGGAGAGGAGGCATTGACCTATTGCACATGTACAACAGAGTGGCAGAAGGTGTAACCAAATAGGAATGCAATATGTACAAGTACTTAAATACAAAGTAAACAGAAATAATACACAATTACATCTGTTGTCTAAGAACTAAGGAACATATTGATATATATACACAGAGATTAAATTAAATACTAAGCTATATACCACATATTTACATGCTAAAGGAAGCAATATGAAAAATTATACAAGACGTGTACGCTAAGGACAAATGACAAAATACTGTAAGAAGTATCAAATAATTTTCTTTGCAAGGTAAGTAATCATAAAGGGTTACAGAATAAAGGAATATCTATGAATTTAAACAAAGTATGGAAATATCTGCACATGGATGTAATGACCAAATGTATCAGTGGCCACCGAACTACATAATGCAATTAGTTGTGAGTTAGTTTTAAGTTTTTTTTCTTTCAGCAACCAGTGCATCATCACACCACAGAAGTAAAGAATTACATCAGGAGTAGCAGGTACCAAATGAAGAAATGGGTCACACCTTGAGTAAACAGTTTAGTTATAAGGATATTTATACAAAGGTCATAAGGCAATGGAAAATAAAATCATGCATCATCACAGTATATCTCCGTGACATTTATCAGTACCTATTCACTGCAGAGTACACATAAACATTTAAGCATGTGATTTTGCAAAATTACTTTTTATTGTGTCACATGAAATCTTGACATTTCCAGGTATTCAAGAAAGATATGTCTACAATGTTTAAAACTTCATATTTCACACTAAGCTACACCTGAATGAAGTAAACAGCACTAGCACTTGAAGAAACAATATGACACTATGTGAATGATTAGTCAGTACACATTATTTCCATGAAACAAAAGTTCCTTGGCAACTAATCCATGACTGTATGAGTAACATCTTCTCATATAACCTTGAACCAGTTGACGAGTATTTCCTTCTTTCCTCCCAAACAAAGGAGGTGGTGCCAAGCATAGTTAGGCTAGCAATGCGTAATGTTTTAGTCCTATTTCCAATGTTTACCTTCCGCCTCTACCTAAGGAAGAAATGATCTCCCATATGTGACAAAAGATTATTTATAAAATGAAGTATGAATGTATCATAATAATGTGTTACATAATTAATTACTATATGTGATATGAACGAGGCTAAGTTAAAACTAACAAACTGTAGCAACAGAACCCAGTTAATGAAAATTTTATTACGTTTTAAAACTTAAGAAATTTATGTTTGTAGTATAAGCCATGGATGGAATGTCAACCATAGGTATAAGCTATAAGCTATAATGTTATGTACATTGTTGTAACTCAGTACATGTATGAGTTTTCTTTGGAAACAAAAAAGAAAAAGAAACTGTATATATCCATACCATGTCAGTGTACAGTGTGGGGGCAATTGCGTAGGTACATGGTGAAAGACCCTAGGATATCGTAAAGTTAAAATTTATTAAAAACAAAAAGTGAAAAACTGATCGATCACAAACACTTTCAAAGATGTTAATTATGAATGTGCAGTAAGGTGTAGACAAATGAAGAAAAAAAAATTATTCATTTTTCCTTGTACATAATTTTGTTTCTGACACTCTTGTATGTAGAAGCTTCTGTTAAGAAGTGCAGCTCAGAGTATGATGCGCTACAAGTGTTTTGTATCACATATGTTGTGAAATAAGAGAAGATTTGATATCGCTATTAAGTATTTTTTATTGAAGTGTAGTGGAACTAAGTAAGGAGGATTTTCTTGTTTTTGACACGCACTAATGAACCTGAAGTCCACTGCCTGCATCTACAGTTGACATGTAAGAGAGGAAATCCAGTAATTGATTTTCTAATTTATTTTGACTATTTCTAGTTAATATCCTTCATTATAAGGGTGAAATCAGTGATTGTTCCACAACTTAGATTCTATTGTTGATTTATAACAAATATAAATTCTATACTAATTATAAACATTTAGAGGAACAACTAATAGCATTCTTAAAGTATTTACCTGGGTCTATTTGAAAACATGTTAGCAAAGCCAGGGCTTAATTAATTCCAAAGTAATTACCACTTTTGTCAGAAGTATTGTTTGTATAACTATATATATATATATGTGTGTGGATGGATATGTGTGTGTGTGCGAATGTATACCTGTCCATTTTTCCCCCTAAGGTAAGTCTTTCCGCTCCCGGGATTGGAATGACTCCTTACCCTCTCCCTTAAAACCCACATCCTTTTGTCTTTCCCTCTCCTTCCCTCTTTCCTGATGAGGCAACAGTTTGTTGCGAAAGCTTGAATTTTGTGTGTGTGTTTGTGTTTGTTTGTGTGTCTATCGACCTGCCAGTGCTTTCGTTCGGTAAGTCACATCATCTTTGTTTTTAGATATATATATATGTTAATTTCATGTTTTAAACAAATAATACAGCTTAACCCTTGTAGTAGAAGAAACTGTTAAAAAGATGGAATTTTTCTGTATATGCAGTTAATTGAATGAGTTAAGTTTCAATAGTAATTTCTGTAAATTAAACATCAAACAATGTATAGTTACAGTGTTTCAGTACCTACTATTGTAAGGATATATAAGGACCCAATTTTTGGTCTCAAGACAGTCAGTCCATGACCGAGTTTCAGACAAGGAATCTGTATTGGCTAGATCAACAACAATGCATCCACTTAGCTGTGAAATAAGTGTAGTAGGCCAAGTGCTAAAACAATTACACTGTCTGTTCAACAAGTACTGTATTACATGGCAAGAACCGTGCGGTTAGGTTTTTACTGCTCATAGACCTTCAACAGTAAACTATTGTAGCAGTATGTTGATGTTCACTATCAATCTATTAATGAGACTTATCAAAAGTTAAACAATAGTGCACTGGTCTTATAACTGTGTATTATTGGGTGTTTGAGAACAGTGAAAGTAAAGAACTGTGAAACGGATATGGGCACCTGTCCTGCTGCACCATTTAAAGTAGTCAGTGTTGGACTTAAACCCCAACCCCCATTTTTCAGCAAGTGTATCAATGCAGTATGTTGACACTTAGGTCAATCAATGAGGAAATAAAGCAAGCAAACGCCACACCACCCTGAGGGCAAGAGAGTGCCCTGAACCTCTGTCCTCTCCTCTGTCCTCTTTGACAAGGCTGTTAGGAGACTGAGTGTGACTTATTATGCCAAGAGTCTTTGGCCACAGTTCCTGATGATTTCTATTCAGAATTAGAGCAGCAGGTGAGTTACTAGTCAAAGAAACTACCCCTATACTTAGTCATTCCTTATCGATAGAAAACAGAGGGTCACATTAGCAAATTAAGCAACAGAAATGAGATTAAGTTCAGAGCGAAGTGACATTAAATATGGTGTATTGCAAGAATTGGTGCTTGGATGGCTTTTGTTCTTGGTCTACATAAATGGTTTACTGCAGAAATCAGGGTACTCCACACATTGTTACATTTGTTGCTAACACAAGTATTTTGGTAAAGGACTCAAACACATCCGTACCATACAGGGTGAGGATAATAATGGAACAGGCTTACAATTGGTCCATGGCCAACAATGGAACCCTTAAGATTATGAATAAACCTTAGTTACAGGTACCAGAAGGGCACACACTGGATGGGCACACACTGAATGATGATCTATATGTAAAGTTTCTCAGCATCCAGATAGACAATAAGATGAGGTGGCTCCAGAATGTGGATAACTCAACCAAAAAGCTCAGTTCTATCTGAGAAACCTCCCTCACTGTGTTGACCAGTAGACTAGAATGATACAGCATATTTAAAGCCAGTTCTGTCTAGTGGCATGACCTGTGGCATTGCAGCTAAGGTGAAAAAGTGTTTTTTATACAGAAGTATGCAACAAGAATAGTGTGTACAGCTGATACGTGAACATCTAGCAGAAGCCCCTTCAGGGATGCAGGGATTCTCACAAGCCAATACAAGTAATTCATAAGGGTACATGTAGTAATAAGAGTGGATTTAGGATGAACTCAGCAGATCACAACTGCAAAACTAGAAGTAGAAATAATTTCTATACAGATCATGTATCACTCCCTGGGGTTCAGAACTGCATTTTATATTCACCTAATAGTAAGCTGTCTGTGTAAACTTAAAATGCTTTCTTTGAAGTGTTAGGTAAATAACTGTAGCACAGTTAGGAGTACATAGGAAGGAACAGTGGCTTCTTTCAAAATAGCTGTTTGTCTCTAACATTCACATATAAAGTAATTTAGAGATAGTTACCATAATATCAGTTAGACTATATTAACCCTAGTCATAATTTTCTGCCAGTACTCTTAATAGAAGCAGCTCTCAGTGGCTGCTCCTGTCTGTTTCTGTATAACTCAGCTCTTCCACATTCCTTGTGCCTCCACTTTCATGATGGAACTGACAGAACACAATGAACATGCTGTCTCAACTCCTAAATTTTAAAGACAACCTGGACAACAACTAGTACATCTGGGACATTTGAGAACTGAGGTGCTGCCACTCCCCCATCCATTTTTCAGACACGTCTGCAGGCCATATTTCAGCAGGAAAATGTTCTCTCACATATGGGGAGTTATTGCAGCCCTCTCTGAAGAACAATAAGAACTGTGGCTTCCATGGCCTGCATGTCTGCTCACTGATTGTGCCTGTTATATGACTAATTTGTTACACTCTCCAGAAAACCACTGTACTATAGATGCTTCATATGAACCGCTTAGAGGAAGATTTCCTGGCACCACATCCAAGTCCACTTTTGTTCAATTCCACAATGTTTACAGACTCCGATTTAACCACACTATGTTTTCACATTGTACGGAATTCTCAAAGGTACAGCTAAAGTACAGTTGTTTGACCCAAATTCTCTATAATTGCCATATACCTAATCTGTGGTCAAAACCTCAACATCGTCCTTCTAAAACATTCTTAGTGAGCGAAGTTTCATAGATGTTACCTTCAGAAGAAAGATATGGGAAGAAAGTTAAGAAGAGGGAAGAGCAAAATAGGCTAGCTTAAAAGTTAGATACAAGAGAATGTGAAAGAAACACTTCTTGTACAGTGAACAGAATCTCTCATAAACAGATGTTTGCAGTTTCACAATCTATCTCTGATCTCTACTCTTGATGATACTTAAGTGGAAATATCATAGCACAAAATTCTGACCTGAAATTGCATGCTAGCTGAGGCATAATATGAAGACTCTAGCAGTACTATGGGGCTCTCATTTGGCTACTACATAAAACTTTTACTTTCAATCACTTAACTTGTGCATCTGTCTTAGGTCACAGATTTATGTCTTTCTTCTCCGACACGTGTCAGAATTTGATAGTTGTAGGATTAAGATCAACAGAGACTGCCATTTGTCATTCTACTCTTGGTGGATTTAAGAGGACTAAATTTGATGTCATGCAGGGTCTTGATGGCCCTATTGGAACAGCACCCGAGAGGACAGACGTGTTGTTCGCTCACTTGACTGGGATCATTTGGCCACATCATACCTTGAGCATGGAAATGGGTTTGTTTGCAACAAATGGAACACTGCAGACAGTCAGCACAGCTGACACAGGCATGACACAAGTGGTGCATGCGATGACAACAATGGACAAAGAGTGGCACTCTGAATCTTTGCAGACGAGTCTTTGTTATTTGTACATCACAATGCTGAGAAAGCAGATGCTGTTCCAGGAACACGCAAAAGATGAGAAGCAAAGGTTAGTAGAGATTCATGCATTTGTAAAATGATCTGCAAGCAAACCATACCCCAACGGCCACTGTCAACATTAGCAGAGTATCTGGCAGAGAACCCAAGAAAATTATTGTCTTACATAAAAAAGCTAAGCAGATCTAACTCCCAGGAGAACATCCATCCGGTGACCGTGACTGCAGTAGACCCTTGGAGAGAAGCCGGCTGGAGACTGATGCAATTTGTGTGTTCCATTCTCATTATGAGGGTATGAGGGTTACAATTAAATGTCAGTTTTTCATCGGAAACAACAAACTTGACTCCCAGGAGAATGTCCGTCAGCTGACCTTGGCAACGTTAGACAGTTGAAGAAAGCAAAACAAAAGCCAGAGTTATAAATTTCACATTCAAGAAATTGTTCACACAACAGAACTGTACAAACATAACGCCATTTTACCATTGGACAGACTTACATATGGACAACATAGTTATAAGCATGTCTCTGGAATAGAGAAACAATTGTAAGATTTAAAAGCAAATAAATCACTAGGTCCAGGTGGAACACTAGTTCAATTTTACAAAGAGTACTCAACAGCAATGACCCCTTACCTGGCTTGCATTTATTGTGAATCCCTCACCCAGCACAAAGTTCCGAGCAAGTGGAAAAAAATGCAGGTGACTCCAGTATATAAGAAGGGTAAAAGAACAGACCCACAAAATTACAGACCAATATTCCTAACTTTGGTTTGCTGCAGAACCCTTGAAAATATTCTCGTTTCAAATATATTATATTATATTATATTATATTGCCGTTCCTTTCTAGTTCATACCCGATCATTAATGTTTTAAAGAATCAGCTCCTGGTCGGAAATATAGTCGAACAATTGTACCAAGGCACAGGTTGCCGTTAAACCAACAGGGGTCTTGTCATTAGATTTAGATGTTAACCACTTCAATTCCTTGATTGTAATTGTATTTGAGACAGTCAGAACTACCTGTCGTACTAAGCTGTGCATTCCTGTCTTTGAAAGACCAAGTCATTACTGGTGTATTTTTAACTGGATCCTGTGGTTCTGCCGAGTGAGTTCTCTTGTAATAAGTGCTCATACGTAATGTTCTAAAATGTTCTTTCAGAGCGGCCTTCATAACTGATAAGCAATTTAACTTTTGACGTATTAACAGCCAACTGTCACCAGATTGTGAAAAGGGACAGGTTGGGATCCAGTCACATCTTGTTGCTGATTGAAATGAAAAGGTTGCTCGCTTTGAAGCACGCCTTATCATTGTCATAATTGTTTCCTAATTTGTTTAACCTTTAAGCATAGGTGTGCATCTTAACCCCGAACCTCTCAACATACAGTTTCCAAATAAAATAAAAATTTTACATCATTTGGTTGAATAACTGAAACACTCTTGTCATCAATATTGCTTACACGTTTCATGTGTCACAGAAGAGCATTTAATAAGAGAAACTGTGTTCAATGCGGTAGTAAACATCACTGTTTCACTTGATAATGGGCATGCTACAGGTCCAGGCCCTTGTAACTATTGTCATGTTGTTCTTGATTTGATTTCTCATGTAAAAGCTTACTCATTTCACAAATTTGTTAATTTGTATAGAAAATAAATTTATGATTATATATCGTTAAATAAATAGGTTGTGTGAAAAAAAAAGTTACATTGGTGGGGGCAGGTCCTCCCTTCCATGTTTTCCTTAATACCAGTAAATACCACCGGCCGGTGTGGCCGAGCGGTTCTAGGTGCTTCAGTCTGGAACTGCGTGACCGCTATGGTCACAGGTTCAAATCCTTCCTCGGGCATGGGTGTGTGTGATGTCCTTAGGTTAGTTCGGTTTAAGTAGTTCAAAGTTCTAGAGGACTGATGACCTCAGATGGTAGGTCCCATAGTGCTCAGAACCATTTGAACCAGTAAATACCATGTCTCACCAAGCTTGACATTAACCAGGCCTACAATCAGATATCACTGTCTGAAGGTTCCAAGTAAGAAACAACTTGTGTTACTGACTGGAAGTTATTCAAGTTTAATCAAATCTTGTTTGTTTTAGGAGCATGGGTGGTTGTACGTTCCCAATTAATGGATGTGGTATTTTCAGATATCAGATACGAATACATCCAGGTATGGATGTGAAGTATCTGAACAGATGGGAATGGCTGGGTTAACAGTCAGTCCTACAAAGGCAGTATTTGCTTGATTGTCTATGAAGTTCTTGGGACATAATGTAACAGGAGAAGGTTTACGTATTGATCCTGAAAGGGTAAGAGCAATTGAGGAGTTCCCAGCACCACATTGTTTATCGGAAGTATCTCAAACCATTGGGACAGCAATCATTTATTAGGAAATTCATTGGTGGATTTGCTGAAAGCTACCCCATTGAATTAGCTTCATAAAAAGGGATGTTAATTTTATTGAGGGTACTCACAGCATGCAACATTTGCCAGTTTTTAGGAAGCCTTCAAAACGTCACCAATGCTTGATTTACACAGTTTTAACATCGACTTCATATTACAAATGGATGGATCAGCTTCCGGGCTTGGGAGAGTTTTGTTGCAAAAGTGCGAAAGGGGTAAAAAGATGACTGCCTATGCCTCCCAAGCATTGAACAAACCGGAGAAGAGATATTCAGTCTACAACCTGGGGCACTGACTGTTCTATTTGGAATTGAAAGGTTTAAGTACTATCTTGAATACTGTAAATTTTCTCAGTTGGGTATTAGGCAGGCTACAGAAAAATGGACGCATTGCAAGGTGGGCCACTAGAATTCTGAGTTTTAAATTTGATGGGCATAACATTAATGGGTCAGCAAATATGATCACTGATGGCGTGAGCCCAGTGTCAGCAGAAGAAGAGGAACAACATGCGAATGAACACTGTTCAGTGGATGGGAATGATGAGCATATTCCAGCATCTATTTTGACTCATACTCTGTCTCCTCTTCAGAGTATTTGAGTCATTTATGATCAGGACCACCATCTGTGCATGACCAAAGAAAGGCTGAAATGGTATGAAGTGGTAAAACCATACATGGTGAAGGATAGTGTCATATGTTGCAGAACACAGCTCAAAACAATTGGAGGTTGTCACACACCAGGGGGCTGTGCCCACTGTTTTTCTGTTATTTTCATAACTCACCTGTGTGGGTAGGGGTGGGGGTGGGGGGTGGGGGATTGGAATCTTGAAAACCAGGGAAAAGATCAGGCAGCTGTTCATTTGGAAAGGAACGGAGAAGGAGATCTGAAAGGTGTAGCATCTTAGGATGTCTGTGCCTTTATTCAGCCAGCATGGAGCAGTAAGGTGGGATTCTTGGTGTTGAAGGTAGTGGAGAAACATTTTCAATGAACATATATTGACTTTGTCAGTTCTGTACCTCAATAAGTTAGTGGTAGTAAAGTTATTCTCATGTGTGTAGACATGTTTGCGTGATTTGTTTAGTTGTTAACATTCCGAGCTTTTTAACATCCAGGTAGTTATTCAGAATTTACAAGGCATTTTTCTTTAAATCTTTTTCCTGCCCCAATCTTTGGTGATGGATAATGCTACCATGTTTACATCTATCAAGTTCAAATAATTTTCCCTTGCTATAGGAATCCATCACCATACAACAGCATCCCATTATCCTAATCCTTCACATGTGGGGAGAATTAATCACAATTTGAAATCTGTATTAACAGCATAACGTAGTAGCCATCAAAGATGATGGGACTGTTAATTGCTATGGTTCATATTGGCCTTCAACATTGCTTGGCACGAGAGTGATAAGTGTGCCCTGCCTGATCTCATGTTGGGTTATAGATAGGCCACCCTTGTTTGCTATTTGTGGTCCATTGAGGACTTGTTACCATAAAATATGAGTTCTTACCAGGTGATTGCAAAGAAGCTGTTGTCAAAACAAAATAGTGGTGAACCTACAAAAGAGAAAATAAATGCTATAATCAAGGGAGGCAGCTGAACACTTGCCAGATTGGGGACTGGGTGCTCATTAAGAACTACAAAGGAGTAGTTAAGGCATCAGACAAAATCAATAAAAAGTTGCTGCCCTTGGAGGACACTGAATTTTTTATACTAGTTATGGTGAACTTAAGGGACCTTGGACTGGCAAACAAATTAGAGCTCACATCTTCCAGATAAAACTAGGTCCTCAAGGCAAGTATGTGTTTCCCCAATGGTCAAAATATAAGGGGAGTATGTGCCATGCTAGCAGTGATTAATAGTCAGTCTGTGAAGCTCCATTCTCTCTCATGCAGTGGTTGGCTAGAGAGGAAGGAGGTTGTTGACTGGAGTGGGGCAAGCTGGAAACATGGCAGATGAGGTGTAGTGGTGGGCTGAGGGAATTGGCCAGAAACAAGTGGTGTGTTTGGTGCCCTGCACAAGCAGTGTTGTTGTAGAAGTGTCAGGGCTTGATCAGAAAACGTGGTAACTGCTTATTGTGGTGATATAAGCACATACAAAGGCAATTTTTGTATTAAAGTACAACTGTACTGTGCCTCTGCTGAGAGTTTACTAAAAATGGCTCTAGGAACTTTTCACCACTGTTCATCATGGCCAATCTCTTGTGAAATACCAAGTACTATTTGTGAGTCAGAGGCAAGGTTAATGAAACCATTGCCAAAGTTATATGCATTCAAGGGCACAATCTGTGCCAATAAACTTCATGTAATGTTGTTTCTGTAACAGAAGAACACATCATATACACTTTGTAGGCTCCATGAACCATGAACCTTGCCACTGGCGGGGTGGCTTGCATGCCTGATTGATACAGATAGTCATATTGCAGGTGCAACCACAAAGGAGGGTTATCTGTTGAGAGGCCAGGAAAATGTATGGTTTCTGAAGAGAGGCAGCAGCCTTTTCAATCTGAAAGACTGACTGACCTAGCCTTGTAACATCAACTAAAATGGCCTTGCCAAGCTGATAGTGGGAATAGGCTGAAAGCAGGGGAAACTACAGCTATAATTTTGCTTGAGGGCATCCAGCTCTACTGTTTGGTTATTGTTTGGGTGAAACATTCTGGAGGTAAATTAGTCTCCCATTTGGATTTCTGGGCAGGGACTTCTCTTCTCATCCCTTCCGGTAAGTCTCCCCTGACCAGGGGAGTGTGACTTTTCTGAACTGTACCCATTCCCTAAACCTCTCCAGTCCTTTTCCTTCACCCCTCTCCCTTCAACTCTTCTGCCAGAAGAATGAGCCACTGGCTCCAAAAGCTTGTAAAAGTTACACAATTTTGTGTGTGTGTGTGTGTGTGTGTGTGTGTGTGTGTGTGTGCGTGTGTGTGTGTTTGTTCTCCTACCACTTCTTATTTACTTTATATTATCAATAATTTATTATTTCCATTGTTATATTAACAGATATATCTCATCAGTCTAGAGCTGTTGGGTTGAGATATCAGACTGGAAACAAATATGCTTGGCCTGTCACCTGTAATCAGGAATCATCAGTTGTTGTTGTTGTTGTTGTTGTTGTTCTATCAAGTTTCCACTTCCTTTGTAGGAAACGACATTCCAGTATTGGTATTTCTTTCTGTTCCCATATCATCCAACTGTCAATTGACATCAAGATCAGGAGAAGTATGGATCCATTGTAGGTGTGGCATTAACCTTTCAGCTTTGGCCAATTATGTAGTGAACATGCGACAGATGTCACAAACATGGCAGCTATACACATCAAATCATTGGTGTTATGTTGAAAGATAAAAAGTCTAGATAGTTTTAACTATGGGAATTTCCTACAACAGGAAAAAGTAGTTCAAACTGCAACTATTATGATCATTCATATAAAAAAGAAGAGAAACAAATAAAATTAAGCATGTAGCATAAAATATGTAACAGCTGTAATGGAAATCATGATACAGTATGACCTAAAAAATTACACAGACCAATGAAAAATTTTTTTTGAAAAACTTTTTTTACTTTGATAGTGGATGTTGCTGAAACCAAATCTAGCCTTAGTTTTTTGTATCACCCATAGTTTTTGAGCAATATGCTCTTTATTATATAGTATAAAAATCCTATGCTATGCGGTAAATGGGGAAATTAATGAAACGCATTGTTACAACATAAGCATGGTCTGTATTTACAGTAAGCTATTTACAACTATGATATGAGTTAATAGAGGTTTCACTTGTCAGCTGGAATTGGTTTGTATTTTCTTTCTCTTTTTTCTCTTAAGCTTCTTGTGTAGCTTTTTCTACGATGAGTCGCTTGCTGAACTTCTCAGTGAAGTGACCAACATGTTGGTGTTCCAGCAGCCTTGGTAGCATTTTTCCATCACATTAATGTCCTGGTGAAAATGCTCTCCTTGCTCCTCACTAACATCTCCCATATTTAAATATCTTCAACATTTTGCGGCCCTGTCAGCAACTGTATAAATATTAATTTTAATAATGAACAGCCTCAGTTGCACCATTTACCTAGAATTTACCTAGGTTTCAGTCGGGATAACCCAACCTTCTTCAGAATAACAGTGACTACCATTTGTCCATAGTGGACAACTAAAAATATAAATCCATAAATTATCGTTGCACTATAAAAACTTATCTGAAACTGCCTCGGCCCCACTTCGTCACCGCAATGTGGCAGCCTCGAGTGCTATACTGGAACTGACCATAGTGTCATGAGGCCTGCCTAGGTGGACACAATAACTTGCACTTGCACATAAACTGTATGATAGTTACTTGTTGGGACAAGACGCGAACTTAAATCCTGAGCTTGAATTTACTAGTAAAGTGAAATAAAAGGTATAGCTGAGGAAAAAGGCGTATATGTTATCCTGTGCAGAATGTACTTAGATCGACTGTCTTAACATTTATGAAGTATTCACTGGTCATGATATGAGGAAGACATCATGTGCTTACACCTATCTAGTAAAATTTTTGTGCTTAAGCACAAAGTTCAATCACCTAAAAAGAACTTAGGAGTGGGGAAGATAATATAAAGCCAACATCATCATTATTATTATGACTAGGTCCAGAAATTTTTAAGACATAATTGTTAAGCACTTGCTTAGGTATGGCTACACATTGACCTATTGACCTATGTCAGTCAATTATTTTAAGTCTGTTGACCGGAGCGATGTTTGCCAAGTCACACTTTAGTTTTAAACATAATTCAGCTGTCATTCCCTAAGTTGGCAATGGTCCACACACAGTTTTTACAGTATGTGTGTGGATCACCTCCATGAAAGCAAATTGAGTACCCCATTGCTGCCACATTATCCCCTATTATAGTGTTTTCTGCAACTCATAGCCATAACTTCGCCAAGAAGCTCAATCAGGCATGTGCATTAGTTTTTGACTTGATTCTAAACCATTTCAGGTCAAATATACTAATCTTGAATAATGACCATCTATTTTATATGGCCCGTATCGGCGCACGTTACAGATTAGATATAGACTTGTTCATAAGTTCAATCATGACCATTTGTGTGCTAAGTCAATAGGATATTCATGCATTGTAACCATAGCTAAGCAAGTGCTTAACAATTACGTCTTAAAAATTTCTAGACCTAGTCATAATAATGACAATGTTGGCTTTATATTATCCTTCCCACTCCTAAAGTCTTTTTAGGTGATTAAACTTCATGCTTAAGCACAAAAATTTTCCTAGATAGGCCATACTTTGTAAGCACATGTCGTCTTCCTCATACCATGACCAATGAATACATCATACAGGTTAAGACAGTCAATCTAAGTACATTCTGCACAGGATAACATATACGCCCTTTTCCTCAGCTATACCTTTTATTTCACTTTACTAGTAAATTCAAGCTCAGGATTTAAGTTCGCATCTTGACCCAACAAGTAACTATCATACAGTTTATGTGCAAGTGCAAGTTATTGTGTCCACTTAGGCAGGCCTCATGACCCTATGGTCAGTTCCAGTACAGCACTCAAGGCCACTGCATTGCGGTCGCAAAGTGGGGCCGAGGCAGTTTCAGATAAGTTTTTATAGTGCAACGATAATTTATGGATTTGTAGTTTAAGTTGTCCACTATGGACAAATGGTAGTCACTGTTATTCTGAAGAAGGTTGGGTTATCCCGACTGAAACTTAGGTAAATTCTAGGTAAACAGTGGAACTGAGGCTGTTGATTATTAAAATTAAAATTAATCTCTCATATTGTCTGGGAAGTAATCAAGGTGACTGTTCAAAAAGTGAACTTTCTGGCTCATTAAACATCCTAAAGTTTTAAACTTCTTTAACACTGTAGCTATAATAGAAACATATTCTGGGACTTTTTTCATGGCCTAAGAACTCTGTAATGACTTGCTTGAATGATACTCATGCATCTTTCTCATTTAAGGTCACTGTGGATTCAAAGTTAACATCAAACATCAATTTTCTAATGTCAGGTCTGACAAAGATGCCTTCTTTTAGTTTAGTTTCTGAAAGGTGTGGAAATTTTTGGCACAGATACCTAAAACATGGACCATCTTTAGGCAAGGCCTTTACAAACTGTTTCATTACACCTAACTTTATATGTGGAGGTGGTAGAAGTACAGTTTTTGGATCTACAAGGTTTTTTCGTAGTATGTTTTTCTCACTAGGTTTTAAAGAATACCTCACAGGCTAGCTCTCTCTGCACCAGTGTTGATCCCTAGATCTACTGTTCCATTCACACAAGAAACATGGAAATTTGTTAAAGCCACTTTAGTGACCAAGGAGCATGCATGTTACTTTTAGATCGCCATATATCATCCAACCATGAGCAGAACAGCCTATTTTATTTAGCACTATTTCTAGGTTTTCATAGCTTCCTTTCAAATGTACAGAATGTCCAATAGGTATAGACGCATACATTTTACCATTGTGTAATAAAACAGCCTTTAACCTAGTTTTGGATGAATCAATAAAAAGCCTCCAGTCTTCCTTTCGATACCAAACTCATTCATCAGAATAAGGAATTTTCAGCAAAAAAGTACTCCATCGTTGGCCTGTGTTATCTATCATAAGAAAATCTTAGTTGCTATTGGAAAATACACTTTAAGTGTGTAGCTCAAGTAGATACTGCAATATACAACTCCAAATATAAGCAATTATTGGAAGTAAATCAAAATAGTTATCATAAGAGGTACTTCATCAATTTTTCAGAAAGAGCAAGAACTGAGTGTCACAAGAAACCAACAACCAGTAAGAATTTGGAAAGGGTCCTGAAAAGTCAACACAGATGTATTCCCATGGATGCTGCAGTGTTGGCCAAGGAAAATGTGTCACCCATGATGACACCCACAGAGTAGCACACTGAGAGCAGGCCATGAGATGTACATTACCATCAACACTAGTCGAAAACATGGCCCAAAGGACCAATAACTTGGCATGCGGACACTCCAATGTCTCCGATATAGGAGCTGAAGCACATCCAGCCATAGAACAACTGGGATCACAACCCTAGGCAACAGCTCATCAGTAGCAAAGAGAACACCACCATCAAATACCAAAAGGAATGATGGAGGGCAAAAGATTTATACAGAGGACCAGAAGACCTGTGTACATGCCTGTCTGGCCAACCTAGCTGAACAAGGCAAATAACTTGATCCAAAACTGGAATGGTAGCAACAGCAGCTGTGATTCTGATGCCTTTCACTGTACATTGTGTCTCAACATCATCATGATCAAAAGTAGAATCCAGATCAACTGGAAGCCAGCAGTGCATCAGCATTGGCAAGATGTGCGACATGTGAAAAATGGCTGGCTCTGAGCACTATGGGACTCAACTGCGGAGGTCATTAGTCCCCTGTGAAAAATGAATTTCATAGATGTAGTGAAACAAAAACAAGGCCCAATACTGGAGGCAATGTGCTGCTTTATTGGGAAACAAAGCAGAAGCATTAAACAACAAAACCAAGAGCTTGTGGTTAGTAATGCACACATGAAACTTTATGAGGGCATAGACAATAGCAGTGCTTCCTTTTCACCTTGGGAGTAGTGCTGCTGAACAGAGTTGAGCATTTTTTGATGTATGAGGTACTGGATGTTCAGAAACATCCTCATATTGATGTGTGAAGAACAGCCCCGAGACCACACTGAGAGACATCCATAGCCAAAACCGGGTGATGGCCAGGCTGGAGAATAGCCAAACAAAGAGCACAATGTAACTTAGATTTCGAAAGCATGAATGCACTATCACAGGCCAGCATCCACTGGAAAGGAATGTTCTTGTGGATCAACTCATGGTGTGAATTGGCCAATGTGGCCACACCAAAAATAAATTTGTGATAGTAAGCAATTCTACCTAAAGTGTTTGGAGTTCTCTGACAACTGTAGGGTGAGGCAGAGCTGTGTCTGTGATATGATGATGTAAGGACCCAACACTGTCCTCAGAAACCTTGAACCTCAAATACACAACAGATGACTGAAAAAAGTGTGACTTGATTTAAGTTCAGTTACAACCCTGCAATATCTTAAGACTACAAACAACGTGCATAAGTTATGTAAATGATTTTCTGTAGATACATCCATAATAATGATGTCACTGAGATAGTTGATGCACATTGCAATGGACATAGTCAGTTATTCCAAGAAATGCTGCAGAATTTCTGGGTGCTAGCCACACTGAGTGGGAGGTGCTAATATTGGTACAATCCAAGGGATTTGTTAATCACATGGAACCGTTTGGTGAGTTTAGCTAACAAATTGTCTGGAGGGGACATAGGGTAGGTTCAATGACAGACTAAGCATTAATTGAAACTTTAAAGTTGCTGTAAAGGTGAAACTGATTGTTCGAGATTTTGACAATCATGAGGGGGGTAGACTATTCTCTCAGTGTCACATGACACGATGTATGAATCCCAATGACATAAACATGTCGAATACTGATTTCACTTGATCAAACAAAGCCAATGGAACAGGTTGCACACAGAAAAAGTGTGCCTGTGCGTAGGTTTCATGACAATGTGGACCACAAAATTAGTAGAATAATCTAACCCCTCCAAGAAAAGAGATCAGAACTCTGAACATGAAGAGTTTAACTCCTGGTAATGATCATCATTGGTAAAAGAGGTGCCATGTGTCCAAAACGGAAGAGCCAAAAGCATTGAAAGCATCCAAACTGAACAAACTTGCGGTGCCAGCATAATCCATAATCAAAAACTCAAGGAACAAACCACAGATTTACACGTAGCGAAAGCTGTAAAGTGCCCCAAAATTGGAATATTCTGCTTGCTGTAACTCACCAAATGTCAAATAACCAGAGACAATGCTGGAGATCCCATATCTTCATATGTTTGAGTTTAGTAAAATCATGGCTGCACTGCTGTCCTCTTGCCTGGGCACTTTGCCCATCACTCACACCCAATAAACACTTTTTTAATGATTCGTGAACACTGCAGGCATACAATTAACATCCATATCCGTGTTCACAGAAAGAGACAAGAAATGACACCTGATTCTATTTGTCCTATTTTCCTATAGTAGTAGTAAATCACCCAGTGCTTAGGTCAGGTGGGCCTGTCATGTTGCACATAACAGTATGGGTCAGACAGGAGTGTAGAGTGCTTCTGTTGTTGTTGTTGTTGTTGTTGTTGTTGTTGTTTGGCGCATTGCTTCCAGTGCAGTGTGGAGGTTGTGTTTGTATGGCTGCCATGTTGTCCTTTCCCCCGAGAACTAACTGACACCTAATGACCAAGAATGGAAGCCACTGCAGTGATGTCACACCAAGCCTCAAGCACAAGATGCCTCGAAAGATTGAGCAATATTTAACACTTCAGCCAATGACGAATTCTCACACTGTAGTGCGTGTTGATGCCCCTCCTCGTCTGGAGTATCATGGACCACAGAATCAGCATAGGAGTCACCATGAGTACTGGTAACAAACTGACAATTGTGACTGAGGATGCGGAGTTTGGCTGCCCAAGTCTGGTAGGACTTGTGGGGCTGTTTATGACAACAATATAACTCTACATGTGCTGTGAAGATTGCATATGTTTATGGTGATAATTTGACAACAACTTACACACTTCATTGATCAAAAGTGAAACAGGTTCCTGGAATGGGGCTGCCTGTCATAGCAACTGGCAGATCTGAGGAGAAATCCAATAAAGTAAAAAACCTTTACACTTGTTTGCATCAGTGACACCAAAAGCAAGGAAGTATTGCCAAAGCTACTTCTCATAAGCCTCCCAGCCTTGGGGTACATTGTAATATAGGGCTAAGAGTGGTGGATACACTGATGGTGTGGAAGCCTGTGTAGTCAAGGTGGCCGACACATTCATGACAGCTACAGCAAGAGTCTGATGCTGCTCAAGGAGAGCCAGCACAGCCATAATGACTAAACGTTCATTCTTCTTCCACATACAACTGAACGACAGTTGAGAACACAGACTCAAACATAAAAATAATTCGGGTACTGATACAACCAGTTGCTGACAGTAAATATAAACTCAATACGAGTGTGAGTGCTGGCTGCACTGCGTTTATAAAGAGGAAGGCTCCAGTAGATGATGCGGCAGATGCCATGCCGAGTGTACAAGTCATTTGGCCCTCCACAGGTGGCCTCTGGTGGCCGGCCTGCACAGAACCTTTGGAGGAATATTCAAAGTGTAGCACACCAGTGGCCTAGTGCCACAGTGCGTATCCAAGTATTACTTGTAGGGTTCTAGAAGCAGCTGACAATTTCAATGCTTGCTACAAATATTGTCTGTGAACAGAATTTTATTTGTCTCGTCATTTTTATTTCTTATCTAGTAAACCTGCACGGTTGTTGCTTACTGCATGGGACATTTCATTGAATGTACACAGTTTATGTATTTTGCCTTTTCATAACAGTTAAGAGGAATTTACAACGGAGTTCTCAAGGTAAATAGAGCTCTCCTCCCATTTACCAGCCTCAATGCCAATATCAATCTGGACTTTAAACTAGACAAATTATGCGTGCCCAAACCAGCATTTTAGTATTCCATCAATCCAAAGCATTAGCGACCTGCAGTGAGCCAGTACATTCCACTGTCTGGCACAGAAGTGCAGTGCATCAGGTTTCTAGTAATATATGCTACTAGACCTGTCTCTTATTTGATACATGCTGTGGAGTTTCGGTCAGGTTCTACAAACTTCAGCTCATAATGACATGGGTTGTTACTGGTTTTTTGTTGGTCTGCCAATTCAGCCTGATACTGTCCTTGCTGGCTTGGTGCCCAATGTTGGTGGCTACAGCAATCTCATCACCTCAGCACTCCTACAGTTACACCATTTTCAGGAGATACTATGCTGTGTTCTGCTTGTACGTCTTCTTGAACTAATCTGACAGAGTTGTTTGCTATGATTGTGTTGAACAGTATGTTCCTATTATTATTTTGACTTAACTGATGAGCCAACTTCGTTATTAATATTTTATCATCACAGGCCCCCACAAACCATAGACCTAGGTTATGTGGGGTAGACTGCATGCTTGGGGGCAATGACATTGAAGGGGTATGTGTGTAGAGGGCAGACAACATGTGGCTTTACAGGTTGCATTTGACTCCAACTTAAATTTTATGAATGAAAATTTGCAGCCACATTGAACTGCACACATGGAACACCTCTTGGAATGAGAGGGCATTTGGCCCAACTTGAAGCACATTGGGATGCATTGGGGAGACATATTGCAGAATATCCAAATGCACCAGTAACCATGCAGCAGTTATCAAGCGTGCTGTTGGAGGAATGGAATGCCTTACCACAAGAACGCCTTACCAACCTTGCAGCCAGCATGGGAGCACAGTGCAGAACATGCATTATCAACTGTCATGATCAGACATCATATTACAAGCCATGCCTTCCCTTTAGAAATGTCCTGGGGAGGAGAGAAAGGAACCTTTCTGAACCTAGGAGGGTGTATCACTATCATGGTAGCAGAAGAAAAGAAGGCATCTACTATGAGCACTTGAACCTGAGTATGGTAGAAATGGGAGGGGAGGAGGGCAATTTCAGTGCGTGTAAGATTTTTAATGTTCTTCCTTCACAAATAATTTATTTAGTGGATGAAAAAATACATAAGACAGTTCCTATTGTAAGGGCCATTTTATACAAGAAGAGTTCCTGAAGCATGTACCTGCAACAATCAGATACATTCTCAGATCATTATTTGTGTACACGTCTGTATATAATTGTAAGCATATTTAAATACTTCTGAGTTTCTGAATTGTAGGTACTTTAATATAAAATTTATTCAAACTATGTACAAAACAATATACAACATAACTACAAAAAACTTGTAAACTGACTCATTCCATATCCTTTCATATATATTCACAATACAAATCACCAGAACACAAAATAAATAAATAATGAAATAAATACAGAAATGGATAATAAGAAGTTCAGACAAGAACAGAATAGAAACTTTTGAACTGTGGTGCTACAGAAGTGTGCTGAAAATTAGATGGGCAGATCGAATAGCTAATAAGGAGTACTCCATCAAATTGGGGAGAAGAAATATGCAGCACAAACTGACTAAAACTGATCAAACTCATTCTGAGCCATCAAACAATGGTCAATCTGGTACTGGAGGAAAGTGTGCAGAGTAAAACTTGCAGACAAAGACCAAGTCTTGCTTACTGCAATAAGATTCAAATGGATATATAGAGTAGAGTGGAGAGCTGCATCAAACCAGTTAATGGGCCGAAAACCACCAGCACCACAACAAGAACAAAGAGAGCAGCAGCAGAAGCAGCAGCAGCAGCAGAAACAACAAACACAACATGTGTGGAAACAATTTAGAATCACTTTTACATTTAAATCATTGTAGTGAGTTGGGTCTAAGTTTATGCTGAGGACAGCAGTTGTTCTACACCCTTCAAATTGAAAAACTCTGAAAAGATTGACACCTATACAGCGTGTCTGATTACTATTATGAGTGGTCCAGACTATATATATATATATATATATATATAGGCAAAATTAAGGATAATATAGAATCAAAGAAAATGTTAAAACCCCCAAAATACAAGCAGAAACATATGTAATTGGAATATGTGATTTAAAATCATAATTATCTCCAATACATTGTATAACATCTGTACAAGTGAAGGAAAATAAATGTACAATGCAATGTTTATACAATAATTAGTGGTAACGAATTTCATCAGTACTCAAGGAATCATTGATGTATAATAACAATCCTATCAAGAACTTGAAATTGCTATCTGGGTACAATGTCGTGCATTTTTGATAGTTCTGTTCTTTGTGCTTATTCAGGAAAAAGCAAAAATATATAAACATGATGAATTAAACCAAAAACTGTGACATGCAGTGACAGGCATCATAATCTAACATGAGGTTGTGTGTTTTCCTTCGGTAGCCAATGCCATTGCAGCAAACTCAGGTGACACGAACACAGTGACCTCTAGTGTATTGCTTGTAAAATTTTCCTTGTTCATTGAGGTGAACAGTTGAATTGGAGCATTTTCCAGTATTGCCAACATGCACCATTTGCACTTCAAACTCATTGCTTGCTGTAGTGTAAACACTGCACATTTCGTGAAAGCATGTACATATACACAAGTTTTCCTACTCACGTGGTACTTACACTGAAGTGCCAAAGAAAGAGGTATAGGGATGTGTATTCAAATACAAAGATATGTAAATAGGCAGAATATGCCACTGCACTCGGTTATGCCAATATAAGACAACAGGTGTCCGGTGCAGTTGTTGAATCAATTATTGCTGCTACAATGGCAGGTTATCAAGATTTAAGTGAGTTTGAACGTGGTGTCATAGTCGGCGCATGAACGATGGGACACAGCATCTCTCAGGTAGTGATGGAGTGGGTATTTTCCAGTATGACCATTTCACAGGTGTACCGTGAATATCAGAACTCTGGTAAAATATCAAATCTCCAACATCACCACAGGTGGAAAAATATCCTGCAAGAATGGGACCAATGATGACCGACGGGAATCATTCAACGTGACAGAATTGCAACTCTTCTGCAAATTGCTGAAGATTTCAATGCTGGGCCATCAAAAAGTGTCAGTGTGCAAACCATTCAATGAAACTTCATTGATATGAGCTTTCAGAACTGAAGTCCCACTCGTGTACCCTTGATGACTGCACGACACAAAGCTTTATGCCTTGCCTGGGCCTGTCAACACTGAGAATAGACTGTTGATGACTGGAAACATGAGGCCTGGTCGGATGAATCTCATTTCAAATTATATTGAGTGGGTGGATGTGTACAGGTTTGGAGACAGCCCCCGAATCAATGGACCCTGCATGTCAGCAGGGGACTGTTCAAACTGGTGGAGTGTCTGTAACACTGTGGGGCATGTGCAGTTGGAATAATATGGGACCCCTGATATGTTTAGATATGACACGTCACATGTACTTCAGCATCCTCTCTGATCACCTGCATCCATTCATGTCCACGTGCAATCCAATGTACTTCGGCAATTTCAGCAGGACAATGTGACACTCCACATGCCCAGAATTGCTACAGAATGGCTCCAGGAACACACTTCTGAGTTTAAACACTACTATCGCTAGCCACAAACTCCCCAGACATGAACATTATTCAGCATATATGGGATGCCTTGCAACGTGCTGTTCAGAAGAGATCTCCACCCACTCACGCTCTTATGGATTTATGGACAGCCCTGTAGGATTCATGGTGTCAGTTCCCTCCATCACTACTTCAGACATTAGTTGAGTACACGCCATGTCATTTTGCTACATTTCTGCATGCTCCAAGGGTCTACACCATATTAGGCAAGTGTACCAGTTTCTTTGACTCTTCACTGTATTTATACCAATGAATATGAAATAAAGTTAAGCTTGCTGTGATTTGAGTGTTTCTCTGTTCCACCAATCTGTTACATTTATAACAATCTGTCTGCCATCACATTGCATTACAGACCATTGAGAACTGCAACAAAGAGGAACAAGCCATTGAACACTGACCATGTCCTGTTGATCGTGGTGCTGAATATCACAGACGGAGTACCCTACATTGGCTGCAGTTTGTAGAGGCAGGATATGTTCCGGATTCTGTTGACAGGCCCTGAGCAGAACTAATGAAAGTAAAATTAATGCATGGCAGTGAAGGGTGTAGGAGGTGTAACTATTAAAATTAAACCAAAGTGGAAGCCACAGTAACTCCATTTGTTATCTATGTCTACATCTATATGGATACTCTTAAAATCGCACACCTTCAAAATAATTCTATATTACTTTAATCTTGAACAGCTTGTGGAAAAAATGAACACCTATATTTTCCGTGCGAGTTCCTATTTCCCTTATTTTATTACAATGATCATTTCTCCCTATGTAGGTTGGGGTCAACAAAACATTTTTGCAAACGGTTAAAAAAGTTTTTGATTGAAGTTTCACAACAAGATTCCCCCACTGCTATGAAAACCACCTTTGTTTTAATGATGCCCACCCCAAATTCTGTATCATATCAGTGACACTCTCTTCCCTGTTCTGCAATAATACAAATCATGCTGCTCTTCTTTGAACTTTCTCAATGTACTCTGTTAACCACATCTGGTAAGATCCCAGACCATGCAGCAGTACTCCAAAAGAGCACGGACAATTGTAGAGTAGGGTGTCTTTTTTTCTAGGTGACCTGCCAATAAAACACTGTCTTTGATTTGCCTTCCCCATAACATTTTGTTTGTGTTCTTTGCAATTTCAGTTGTTCATAATCATAATTCCTAGGTATTCAGTTCAATTTATAGCCTTTGGATTTGACTGATTTATCATGTAACTGAAGCTCAATGAATTCATTTTGGCACTCATGTGGAAGACCTCACAAGTTTCATTATTTAGGGTCAAGTGTCAATTTTTGCACCACACAGATATCTTTTCTAAATTGTTTTGCAATATACAGTGATCACATCAGTCATATTTTGGAACAAGCCACCAATTAAGCTTCCTGCTATCACTCTATATGCTAGAAGCCATAGCATACGTGACATCATCATGCTAGACAGCTGGTGGAAAACAAACATCTAAGTGTTGCAAACATCTGAGACATTGTAATCCAGCAGTTTTCACCATATTTCACAGTTCTCAATTTATTTCTCCATGTAGCCTACAATTTTTTGCTACTTTTGAGATGAACATAAAAGGAAAGAACCCTCAAAACTGTGTGTTTTAAGGTACGCTTTGTAACAGTAGTGTGTTGGGAAATGGTTCAATTACCTCATACACCAATAGCAAAAGTGATAGCATTTTCAATTATGTACCCCCTCCCCCCCCCCCCCCCCCCCCCCCCCCACGACCCACGAACCATGGACCTTGCCGTTGGTGGGGAGGCTTGTGTGCCTCAGCAATAAAGATAGCCGTACCGTAGTTGCAACCACAACAGAGGGGTAACTGTTGAGAGGCCAGAAAAACGTGTGGTTCCTGAAGAGGGGCAGCAACCTTTTCAGTAGTTGCAGGGGCAACAGTCTGGATGATTGACTGATCTGGCCTTGTAACATTAAACAAAACAGTCTTGCTGTGCTGGTACTGCGAACAGCTGAAAGCAAGGGGGAAACTACAGCCGTAATTTTTCCCAAGGGCAAGCAGCTTTACTGTATGGTTAAATGACGATGGCATCCTCATGGGAAAAATATTCCAGAGGTAAAATAGTCCCTCATTTGGATCTTCGAGCAGGGACTAATCAGGAGGACGTCGTCGTCAGGAGAAAGGAAACAGGCGTTCTATGGATTGGAGTGTGGCATGTCACATACCTTAATTGGGCAGGTAGGTTAGAATTTTAAAAAGGGAAATGGATAGGTTAAAGTTGGATTAATGGGAATTAGTGACGTTCGGTGGCAGGAGGAACAAGACTTCTGGTCGGGTGAATACACGGTTATAAATACAAAATCAAATAGGGGTAATGCAGGAGTAGGTTTAATAATGAATAAAAAAATAGGAATGTGGGTAAGTTACTACAAACAGCATACTGAATGCATTATTGTAGCCAAGATAGATATGAAGTTCATGCCTACCACAGTAGTACAAGTTTATATGCCAACTAGCTGTGCAGATGACGAAAAGATTGATGAAATGTATGACGAGATAAATGAAATTATTCAGATAGTGAAGGGAGACAAAAATTTAATAGTCATTGGTGACTGGAATTCGGTAGTAGGAAAAGGAAGAGAAGGAAATGTAGTAGGTGAATATGGAATGGGGCTAAGGAATGAAAGAGAAAGCCGCCTGGTAGAATTTTGCACAGGGCATAACGTTAATCATAGCTAACACTTGGTTCAAGAAACATGAAAGAAGGTTGTATACATGGAAGAAGCCTTGAGATACTAGAAGGTTTCAAATAGATTATATAATGCTAAGACAGAGATTTAGGAACCAGGTTTTAAATTGTAAGACATTTCCAGTGGCAGATGTGGACTCTGACCACAATCTATTGGTTATGAACTGTAGATTAAAACTGAAGAAACTGCAAAAAGGTGGGAATTTAAGGAGATGGGACCTGGACAAACTGACTAAACCAGAGGTTGCACAGAGTTTCAGTGAGATCATAAGGGAACAATTGACAGGAATGGGGGAAAGAAATGCAGTGGAAGAAGAATGGGTAGCTTTGAGGGATGAAGTACTGAAGGAAGCAGAGGATCAAGTAGGTAAAAAGACAAGGGCTAGTAGACATCCTTGGGTAACAGAAGATATATTTAATTTAATTGGTGAAAGGCGAAAATATAAAAATGCAGTAAATGAAGAAGACAAATAGGAATACAAACGTCTCAAAAATGAGATCGACAGGAAGTACAAAATGACTAAGCAGGGATGGCTAGAGGACAAATGTAAGGATGTAGAGGCATATATCACTAAGGGTAAGATAGATACTGCCTACAGGAAAATTAAAGAGACCTTTGGAGAAAAAGAGAACCACTTGTATGAATATCAAGAGCTCAGATGGAAATCCAGTTCTAAGCAAAGAAGGGAAAGCAGAAAGGTGGAAGGAGTATATAGAGGATCTATACAAGGAAGATGTATTTCAGGACAATATTATGGAAAAATGGAAGAGAATTTAGATGATAATGAAATGGGATATATGATACTGTGTGACAAGTTTGACAGAGCACTAAAAGATCTAAATCGTAACAAGACCCCGGGAGTAGACAACATTCCATTAGAACTACTGATAGTCTCGGGAGATTCAGCCCTGACGAAACTTTTCCATCTGGTGAGAAAGATGTACGAGACCGGAGAAATACCCTCAGACTTCAAGAAGAATATAATAATTCTAATCCCAAAGAAAGCAGGTGTTGACAGATGTGAAAATTACTGAACTATCAGTTTAATAAGTCACGGCTGCAAAATGCTAACACGAATTCTTTAGAGATGAATGGAAAAACTGGTAGAAGCCGACCTCAGAGAAGATCAGTTTGGATTCCGTAGAATTGTTGGAACAAGTGAGGCAATACTGACCCTATGACCTATCTTAGAAAATAGATTAAGGAAAGGCAAACCTATGTTTCTAAAATTTGTAGACTTAGAGAAAGCTTGTGACAATGTTGACTTGATTACCCTCTTTCAAATTCTGAAGGTGGCAGGGGTAAAATACAGGGAGCAAAAGGCTATTTACAGTTTGTACAGAAACCAGATGGCAGTTATAAGAGTCAACAGGCAAGAAAGGGAAGCAGTGATAGGGAGGGGAGTGAGACAAGGTTGTAGCCTCTCTCCAATGTTATTAAATCTGTATATTAAGCAAGCAGTAAAGGAACCACAACAAAAATTTGGAGTAGGAATTAAAATCCATGGAGAAGAAATAAAAACTTTGAGGTTCGCCGATGACATTGTAATTCTGTCAGAGACAGCAAAGGACCTGGAAGAGCACTTGCATGGAATGGGCAGTGTCTTGAAAGGATATAAGATGAACATCAACAAAAGCAAAACGAGGATAATGGAATGTAGTCAAGTTAACTGGGGTGATGCTGAGGGAATTAGATTAAAAAATGAGACACTTGAAGTAGTAAATGAGTTTTTCTATTTGGGAAGCAAAATAACTAATGATGGTCGAAGTAGAGAGGATATTAAATGTAGACTGGCAATGGCAAGAAAAGCGTTTCTGAATAAGACAAATTAGTTAACATTGAGTATAGATTTAAGCGTCAGGAAGTCATTTCTGATAGTATTTGTATGGAGTGTAGCCTTGTATGGAAGTGAAACATGGACGATAAATAGTTTCGACAAGAAGAGAATAGAAGTTTTGAAATGTGGTGCTACAGAAGAATGCTGAAGATTAGATGGGTAGATCACATTACTAATGAGGAGGTATTGAGTAGAATTGGGGAGAAGAGAAATTTGTGGCACAACTTGAGTAGAAAAAGGGATTGGTTGGTAGGACATGTTCTGAGGCATCAAGGGATCACCAATTTACTATTGGAGGGCAGCGTGGAGAGTAAAAATTGTAGAGGGAGACCAAGAGATGAATACACTAAGCAGATTCAGAATTATGTAGGTTGCAGTAGGTACTGGGAGATGACAAAGCTTGCACAGTATAGAGTAGCATGGAGAGCTGCATGAAACCAGTCTCAGGACTGAAGACCACAACCACAAGAAACATACAGTATTACTAGTTGCAAAAAACCATTTTTTAAATAGGTCTATTATTTGACATAAAATTTTGAAATTTCTTTGTTTGTTTATCAATTTGCAATTATGTTATGTCAGTTGACATTATGAGTGTTGGTAAAACTGCTACCTAGGAGGATAAGAAATAAATTCTCATTCTGACTTTGATTTATTACTTCTGTGCCTGTGTATATTTTAAGATTTTCAAATGTTTTGTAGGGTAAGGTTGGTAAGTTTATTGCATATGTTAGTCTGGTGTGATGGTTGCATTGGCTACTGGGTGATGTAACAAGACACTAGCAAATAAGAGCTCACTAGTCAGAAATAGCTGATGTTTCCTCTATTCTGACTGAGCATATTCTTCGAGACTCAATGTTTGTATTTAAAAGGTTAATGATCATTACTGTTGCTGAACACAGTACATCAGAATGCATGCAAAAAGACGAGACTGAGTTATAAGTGGCACAAGAAAAGATGGGGGCTGGGCCTCTTTGTCATGTATTGGCTTGGTCCGGAACACTTCACGTCAACTATCCTGTTTTCCCATTTCTGATGCCACCTACCAGTAGTTGCAACCATAATTGCATGGTGAAGCTAAACATTGTGAGATGCTGACCGTGGATTACACCAGCATTTCCTTCTCGCATCTCCCCTCTTTGCACTGGCCTAAAATATTCCCTTAACTCCTCCACCACCCACACTGGAAACCATTAGTTTGTGCCACTTATAACTCGTTCAGTCACATCAATGTCAGTAGGAAGAAAATGGGAGGCAGTGAAGAGAAACTCTGATAAGAATATAGAATCAAAGTGAACCATACTCTGAAGAAATGTAAAATCAGGGAACCTTTAGCTTTGGTCTTATGGGTTTTTCGCAGGGGCTACAAGATTATGGTATAAAATTGTGAAAAACATAAAATCAAAGAATCTAAAACTGAAGTGCTACTGTATCTATAATGAATCTTCACTAAATTCTGCATAATCTCATTACTACTCAATGATTCTATTTGGCAAAATTGAAAATATTGGATGCCCTTTACACTATCGACATCACTAGTTCATGTGGTTACATATTGACCACAGAAGCGGAGGGGGAGAGAACAGATTGTGGTACAACCAGAAGTACCCTCCACCACACATGCCCAGTCAGTTTGAGGGGAGATAGATGTGAACTGCCAACTCAAAGTGCTTAGAGGCGGCATACCACTTCTAATAGTATGAGTTAGTTAGTTAGTTACGAACATGTTCCATAGATCATTTGAAAATGCACTTAAAGATCTGTTAAACACAATATTCCCTTTCCAACGTTTTGTTATGATATATGTTTCACCTGCATTAATTAACCTGCATGTGCCTTCTGGAAAAATTTAATCTACACACAATACACACATAACCAGATTTAGGGTAACTTCTGAGAACACAAAGTGATCTGAAAGCCATGTTACACTTTTTCTTCTTAGCAAGACCACAAATAAATTAATAATGGACTGGGGAGAAATGAAAAAGGACTGTCAACATTCAACATTCTGCTGTTACACAGTGATCAGATACCTGTCACCAATTGTGAAAGGTGGTTTTCTCCTGACGACACTAATGTTTCCAAACTGGAAGTGAGAATTCCATTTTTAGCCTTTACAATCTATTTGGTATTACACAAGAACCATTGTGTAAGAGTTGCACAATGAATTGGCTGCAAAAATTAACTTACCAAACAGGATATGAACTTAAAGCTCCATTATACTATGGAGCAATTTATGCCCGTTCAGCTGCCATGAACAATGTGGAGGGGGAGAGAACAGATTGTGGTACAACCAGAAGCACCCTCCACCACACATGCCCAGTCAGTTTGAAGGGAGATAAGTAGTTATACATAGATGTGAACTGCCAACTCAAAGTGCTTACAGGCGGCATACCACTTCTAATAGTATGAGTTAGTTAGTTAGTTAGTTACGAACATGTTCCATAGATCATTTGAAAATTATTTTATGACAACAATGTGGACAAGTCAGTTTACAGGAGATTATAAACATTTGGTTAGTATTAACATTAATAAAAATATTGAACATAAATCAAACAAAGAAAAATCCAGGATGAACTGTAACAATGAAAAGAAAAGTTGGTACTCACCATATAGCAGAGATGCTGAGTTGCAGATAGGTACAACAAAAAGACTGTCACAAATAAAGCTTTTGGTCAACAATAGACTACACGTGCGTGCACATGCGCGCCCGCACACACAACTGAAACCACACTGTGAACAGCAGCACCAGTGCATGATGGGAGTGATGAATAGGTGGGGGTAAGGAGGAGGCTGGGATGGGAAGGGGGTGGGATAGTAGAGTAGGGGTGACAGACAGTGAAGTGCTGCAGGTTAGACAGTGGGCAGGGGAGAGGTGAGGGAGACAGGGGTAGCAGAAAAGGAAAAAAGTAAAAAGACTAGGTGCAATTGTGGAATGAGGGCTGTGTAGTTCTGGAATGGGAACAGGGAGAGAGCAGGCTGGATGGGTGAGGGCAGTGACTAACGAAGGTTGAGGCCAGGAGGGTTATGGGAATGTAGGATTTATTGGAGGGAAAGTTCCCACCTGCATGGCCATTTATAGAGACAGACAGCTTGTTGGTTGTCATGCCCACATATAATGTAGCACAGTGGGTGCATGTGGATCACATGACTGGTTTCACAGGTAGCCCTGCCTTTGATGGGATAGGTGATGTTAGTGACCGGGCTGGAGTAGATGGTGGTGGGAGGATGTGTACGACAGGTCTAAAACAGGGGCATGGGCCTTGAGGTAAGGGAGGTTGGGAGCATAGGGATTGATGAGTATCTTTTGAAGATTCGGTGGACAGTGGAATACCACTGTGGGAGAGGTGAGAAAGATAGTCACCAGGACATTTCTCATTTCAGGGCAGGACAAGAGTTAGTCAAAACCCTGGTGGACAATGTAATTCAGTTGCTCCAGTCCTGGGTAATACTGAGCTAAGAGAGGAATGCTCCTCTGTGGCCAGATGGTGGGACTTGGGAAGGTGGTGGGAGACTGGAAAGATAAGGCACAGATCTGCTTTTGTACCAGGTTGGGAGGATAATTAAATACTGAATGTAATGTTAATTTGTGAAATGCACATGGAAGTTTACACTAAATTACACTAAATTAATTTGGATCTAGGCATTTACTGATTGTTACTTCAAAGCCTCTATGTTTTCAACCCCATTCTTCAAGTAACGTTCCCATTTCATCTGCAGCTTGCTCCCGTATTTCAAACTAAAAGATGGAATTTTAGAAAATTCTAAAAGCTCAAAATTTAGCCATATTTTTAAATTATTCTGTGGATCAGCCATACTTTGTGATGCATAATTGGTAAGTAGGTTTGTTCTGTAATTAGTAGTGCTGATTTCCATACTGGAACAACACATGGCATCTTGAAGGTGGATAATCTATGAACAGGGTAAGACATATTCACATTTTGACTTTGCACAAATGATGATATTCAATATGATAAGGTGGCTACATAAACCTCTTCATTTATCTAAAATGCAACTGCCGGTTGAAATATCAACAATTATGGAAAGGATAGATTGCTACTCACCCTAAAGATGACATGTTGAGTCGCAGACAGGCACAATGAAAAGACCGTTACACATTAAGCTTTTGGCTAAAGCCTTAATCAGGAAATGAATAGAAAAGCATGCATGCATTCATACAAGCAAGCACACCTCACACACATATGACTGCTGTCTCTGGCTGCTGTAGCCCGAGCAGCACTTGACCACTATCTCTGATAGCGGTCGTGTATGTGTGTGTGTGTGTGTGTGTGTGTGTGTGTGTGTGTGTAACAGACTCTTCACTGCGCCTGCTGCAGCTCTACAAGCCACCTTTAGGGTGAGTAGCAATCTATCATACCCATAATTGTGTATTGAAAATTCATAAGATACTTGAGTTGCTGTTTGATTACTCATTCTTTATCATTGAATGCTGCATGTATTAAACAACAGATCACGATAGTAGTAAACTTACTCATCTACAATGTTTTATTGTATATTAGAAACAATGTCTAATTTTGTGTTGAGAAGTGATATTCATCGCCATATTACTAGAAACAGAACATCTGTAGACGTGCCATATCATAGATTATCAAAATTGCAGAACTCCTGCCTAGTTCTTGGACTAAGGATGTTTAATAGACTAAGTGCTGACTTTAAAGAACTGCCTGTAAATATTTTTAAAGCTAAATTATACAAGCTACTAGTGAACAATCCGATTTACACCATTGATGAATTTTTTGAAGATGAAAATACTGTATTCCAATGTGTACCTATTTTATGTAAACCAATTTACAACAAAATAGTAGTTTACGTAGAAATATATGCTCTTGACTTTGTCTATTGCTGTAATCAGCTGAATGACAATAAAATTTTATTATTATTATTATTATTATTATTGTGTGTGTTCAAAATAGAATGTCTGTCTTACCACCAACAGTGAGATGATTGAGTTCAAAATAATTCATTGTGCCAGTAGAGACCAATATCTGGCTGACTACTGATGAAGTAAATCTCCCTGTGAGGTAGGCACTTCTTGTGTGGCTAGTGACTTTCTGGTAATGGACACGATCAACCTTAGCATAAATGTATGTGTAATAAGCAACTTCAGATGCCATGAAAACGCCGTAGAGTACCTCCACCAGCTGGAACAGAACGTGGATATACATTAAATAAAATATTCTGAAATATGATCTATTGAAATTGTGATGACATCAAATGTAATAACAATTACTACATGCTGAAGGCCCAAATAATTAAGAAAAGTAGTAAGAAATGTTCTTAACCATTAAATTATCTAAAAGACAAGGATAATTTCCTCTACATACCAAACAAAAACCTGTGAACATTTTCAGGATCAAGAGTTTCCAAGTGCAGAGTCACTTATTTAACTCTGCTGGAGTAATAGTGGTAGTAATGTTAACAATTACAAAGATTCAACTGGACAACTCTATTGTGGATTTTGCGCAAGTCACCCAAGTGGCATCCAATGAAATACTTGCACCAGGCTGCCATGCCATATGACATTTTTCATTTTGTTTATGCAAACAGTTTTCCAGATGGCCTCCTATCAACCTATTGTACACTATCAGGAGATGCAGCTATATGAGGCATGGTCTACATGTCAACACGACTGGAATGGGAGTGGTAATTAATGAGAGCAGAACAGGTGTGTGTGGAGACACAAATGGTAAAATGCCTGTCATCATAGATAGGAGAACTAGGTCTTTTTAGGATAAATCATGAGAATAGGTTCCACTCCATTAAAAAGTGTCTCAATCAGTATAGAAATTTCTTCAACATGTACACTGAACATAATGTCTAACACTGGGGTGCACACCCACCAGTTGGCAGAGGGGGAAAAATCATGCAAACCAACACAAAAGAAATTTGCTCAGAATATTTATGCTCCACCAAAACATGCAAATAAAGTGCATCAGCTTGAAGTTAAGTAACAGTCTTTGGATAGCGCAATGGTACGCATCACAGATCACCAGTGCAGTGAGAGCGAAATCCAGCATATTTTGCTATCATATGAGTGTGCAAATTGCTACTGCAGAGCTACATTAAAAAAGTGCGGGGATTTACTATTTCTATCAGAAGTGGCATACAGATTAAACTTAGAGAAGATCTACACACAATTATTGTAGATAAATATTTTGAATTGGCAGCCATTAAATGAACAAAGTTAGATATCCATGAAAAGTTAATTACTCTGTTTGTTTACCTAATGGTAATCTGAACTCTTTCTCCAACAAATTAACTGAAGTCCTAGAAAGAGTCACAGCCCCCAAATTAAATAACAACATCTGAAGGCTACAGGTCTTGATGGTGAAATCAGTATTAACTTCCTAAACATTCAGGTTTGCAATATCTGTATTTTGCACTGTCTGAATAGTGCTACACAATGTCCTTCAGACACTGCTGATGATCTACAGCCAATTAAATTGAAAAACTGTATTCACAAATTGTGAACGTAATTATAGATTAGCTGTACAAATGGTTAGCGACCCGAAAATTGTACAGTGAACAGCTCATTGGGGTCTGAAAATTACAGAATAGTTCTGGTAAAGAACAAGCAAATGCTGTTTAAAATGCATTAACATACTGGGGTATTGACAAAAATGTACAGAATCTCTGCAGTGGCACGACTGTCTCAAACACTGTCTATCCTGATGGGGTATGCATCTTATGTGAACACAGTGAGGACAGGCAGTAGTTGTATTTCCCATGTTGTCATCAAATATATAAACTTATTTCCAAAAGTGTATTTGAATGTAAAGTGTCAGGATGTAACAAGCAGTCCTGATGCACCAGTTTTTCTATATTTGAGAGAAAACTGGAAAAGTATCAATGTCGGTAATTTTCACACTGGGAAAAAGATTGTAGATTTGTTCTTAACAAGGCAAAAATTAAGGAGATGTTAGACTTTTTGGAAGTGAATTAGATTAACCGGCAGTGAGAGGTGATATCGTGAACTCGTAGAGGTCTGTGTAATGTTTTTTGGGAAGATACTCGGTGGAGAGGGTGGGGGGGGCGGGGGAGGGGGGGAGGGGGACGTAAATTACACCCTCCTGGCGCAACACATCGAACAAGACATGTTGCAAGGACACTTTATTGCTTAAAAAAGTTTCTTCTCAGAACACAAATTGAATATTTATTGAAAATCAGAATGTACTGGGAGATGTCTCTTGTTTCATTGTAATTGTTTATACCAATCTGTGGCTTCAGTACAGTGGAGCTGTGAAAGCTATTCATCTGGATCTCTGCTTCATAAAAGATCTGAAATCATATGAAAAGGTAGATTCCAGACTCCAAAGTCACCTATTATTGTATTTATTTGAACAGTTCTCTCTGTTATTGCTCTTTGATGAGAAGTAGATTTACAGACCAGAGTCAAAATGGTAGCAAATTTAGACAAAGAGAATCTACAAATTTAAAGCAGATAATTCCTTTTTTGTGGAGAACTGGATGGTCAATTAAATGGTAAGTTTAACATTATTCTGATTATCATTAATTATAGATTTTTAGTTGTTAATTTCCATCCCCTAACACAATTTCATATCAGAGAAAAGAGACAACTTCGTGCCAAGCAAGAGCAATGATCTGTTGGCTTGCCTGAAGATTATAGACACTGGTTTTATTCAAGAATGCCCTTTGATATGGACAACCAGCACTTCATATTTAGACACAAAAGGATAGTGAAGGAGTTAAAAGCTCTTAACGACTCTGTTGAAATGTGTGTTAAATTGACACAAGATTATCATGGACTACTGGCTAGGTGAGGATCAAATGGAATTTATATTGTGTTGTGTTGAAGAACATCATCAACTGTACAACTATACCCTTATTGCAAGAAACTGAAAACATCCTTGAGAATATAAACAGCCGTCTAGAAATTGAATGCTATTTAATTTTGATTTTATACAGACCTCAATAACTTTTACAATGGCTAAAAACTGAAAAACCTAAAATTCTCGAAATTAAATTATTTTCCTCTAGTTGGCAGGGGTTAATGTAATCCTACTGAGATGAAATTTTTTTCAAGAGTAAATCTAACCAAATAGCAAATGTTAAGATGGTGAACACAAAATTTTTGGAAAAAAAATTTTTAAGGCAAAATAAGCAACACTTCAGCTATTTAATTTCATTACATTTTATTGACAAACCTTCTATCATTTTCAGACGACTCCTGAATGAATAAATAAATGAAACCAAAATAAATAAATCATTTCTGCTTAATAGAAATTAAACAACATCCTATATTCACAAATTGTAGTGCGTGAATGTGATTTGATCTTTGATTTGGAGATAATTTCACAATCATGTGGTTGTTTTTTTATCATATTAAATGCAGTAATACCTGACTATCAGAAAATTGCAAGAAAGTTAGCCTATGGTTCAAATGGCTCTGAGCACTATGGGACTTAACTTCTGAGGTCATCAGTCCCCTAGAACTTAGAACTAATTAAACCTAACTAACCTAAGGACATCACACACATCCATGCCCAAAGCAGGATTCGAACCTGCGACCGTAGCGGTCGCACGGTTCCAGACTGTAGCGCCTAGAACCGCTCGGCCAACCCAGCCGGCAGTTAGCCTATATATTCTTAAAATTTTTTTAAATATTTCACACAAAAATTGTTCACTGTCTACAGATCTCATACCATATTCAACATTAAATTTCATAACTAGTTTCAGCTGTTCATATCACTATCCCCAGATTAATCATGGTGAAGACATGGTGTCAACATATACAGTAAAGTTACGTCGTGACATCTGCATATCTTTGTAGATTCTCATACTGAAGTTCTTTCTTATATGAGAATGTACTGAGATATATCATCAGATATAAATATACATAAAAACAAAGATGAGGTGACTTACCGAACGAAAGCGCTGGCAGGTCGATAGACACACAAACAAACACAAACATACACACAAAATTCAAGCTTTCGCAACAAACTGTTGCCTCATCAGGAAAGAGGGAAGGAGAGGGGAAGACGAAAGGAAGTGGGTTTTAAGGGAGAGGGTAAGGAATCATTCCAATCCCGGGAGCGGAAAGACTTACCTTAGGGGGAAAAAAGGACAGGTATACACTCGCACACACGCACATATCCATCCACACATACAGACACAAGCAGACATATTTCATATTGAAATATGTCTGCTTGTGTCTGTATGTGTGGATGGATATGTGCATGTGTGCGAGTGTATACCTGTCCTTTCTTCCCCCTAAGGTAAGTCTTTCCGCTCCCGGGATTGGAATGACTCCTTACCCTCTCCCTTAAAACCCACTTCCTTTCGTCTTCCCCTCTCCTTCCCTCTTTCCTGATGAGGCAACAGTTTGTTGCAAAAGCTTGAATTTTGTGTGTATGTTTGTGTTTGTTTGTGTGTCTATCGACCTGCCAGCGCTTTCGTTCGGTAAGTCACCTCATCTTTGTTTTTATATATAATTTTTCCCACGTGGAATGTTTCCCTCTATTATATTGATATAAATATACATTGACACTATTTCACTACCATGATTGACCTGAAGATGGTTGTATAAATAGCCAAACTAGTTATCAGATTTAATGTTGCACACTGTTTCAAATCACACAATTAAAAAGTTTTGTGTATTTTTTGGTGTTAAATGCAGTTTGTTACAGAGTAAAGGTAAATTCTTTTTAAATGTTTATATGATTAATAGTATGGTCATGTATGTGTTTCAATGTGATGCCTTTTCCTCTATCTGTTCCTTACACGACATTAATTTTGTCAACATGCTATTTTCTCATACAATATGTCATCTGCAACATGAGCCCATGAAATGTGTTTTTGAACATAAATAACTTTCATATTATGAAACTGTAAGTTGTCAGTGATAATGTGATGATTAGGCACACCTTAAGAGGGAACAGAATGTGTCTTATAACATTGCGTGCCAGCTGAGAGTCACAAGAAGGCAAGGTGGGACAGCTCTACTCAACATAGTCCCACTCCTTAAATATAGATATTTTTTTTTTTCTTTTCTGTTTTCAGTAGTACACGTAATGCATACACAATGAATAGTTAAAGTTGCTAAATTCTTATTGACATTGTATTTTGCTACACTTAATTGTTTTGCTACAGTTTATTGTTCACAAGGAGAAGTCCACAGGATTGTGATAGACGTTTTGAAACTACTGATACACTGATACAGTTAAGATCCCATGTAGCACACACTGCAGCCATTCACCCTGGTGGACCCTCATTTGGAAGTAATTGATGAAAGAAAAATTTGGAATTTTGTGTGACAAATTAATACCATTAAAAAAAGCTGAATGATGTAGTTAGTTCCATGGTGTAATGGATAGAATAAAAGTTTGACATGTAGTTGGTTGCGGGTTCAAATCTCATCAGATACATATATTTTTTTATTTTTAAATCTTAGATCATAATTTTTATTCAGTTAATTAATTTAAATGTAAATTTTAATCCCTTCCCTTTGCCACATAATTTTAACCATTAATATCAGCTTCATCATTTGCTCTCAATTTTCTTCCTGATAAATAAGAACTGTGATAGAGCCAGTACTCAACATCTAACACATGTAGAAACATTAAAGAATCACTGTTTTTCCACAAAGCCTCAAACTCTGAAGTGCTCACACTTATAAAAACACTAAAAAATAAATACTACAATGGCAGTGGCAACATACCAGATTTTATTGTAAATAATTCTGGAGAATGTATTGTAGAACCATTAACTGTTATAACTAAAGCACCTTTTAGTAATGGAGTTTTCCCTTATCTCCTAAAGATTGCTAAAGTTACCCCCCACTCCACGAAAAGGAACTAGAAAATGATGTAGCTAATTACGGTCCAGTAGCACAACTCAGCACATTTTCAAAAATATTGGAGAAATTGTTCTACACTAGATTAGATAGAGGGAAACATTCCACATGGGAAAAATATATCTAAAAACAAAGATGATGTGACTTACCAAACGAAAGTGCTGGCAGGTCGATAGACACACAAACAAACACAAACATACACACAAAATTCAAGCTTTCGCAACAAACTGTTGCCTCATCAGGAAAGAGGGAAGGAGAGGGAAAGATGAAAGGATGTGGGTTTTAAGGGAGAGGGTAAGGAGTCATTCCAATCCCGGGAGTGGAAAGACTTACCTTAGGAAAGAGGGAAGGAGAGGGAAAGACGAAAGGATGTGGGTTTTAAGGGAGATGGTAAGGAGTCATTCCAATCCCGGGAGCGGAAAGACTTACCTTAGGGGGAAAAAAGGACGGGTATACACTCGCGCACACACACATATATCCATCCACACATATACAGACACAAGCAGACATATTAAAACTTTTAATATGTCTGCTTGTGTCTGAATATGTGTGGATGGATGTGTGTGTATGTGTGTGTGTGTGTGTGTGTGTGTGTGTGTGTGTGTGTGTGTGCGCGCGCGCGCGAGCGCGCGCGCGCGAGTGTATACCCGTCCTTTTTTCCCCCTAAGGTAAGTCTTTCCGCTCCCGGGATTGGAATGACTCCTTACCCTCTACCTTAAAACCCACATCCTTTCGTCTTTCCATCTCCTTCCCTCTTTCCTGACGAATCAGCCGTTGGTTGCGAAAGCTTGAATTTTGTGTGTATGTTTGTGTGTCTATCGACCTGCCAGTGCTTTTGTTTGGTAAGTCTCATCATCTTTGTTTTTAGATATATTTTTCCTACGTGGAATGTTTCCCTCTTATATATATATATAAAGATTTTGACATTATCAACCATGCTGTACTCGTTAGCTAATAAAGATGTGAGAGGAACTGCAGACCAATGGTTAGAATTGTATCTATCAAGCATAGCACAAAAAGTTGAAATGAAATTTGAAAAAAAGGACACTAATGTTCGTCAGTGTACAATGCACTCCTCTGAGAAAACGGCTGTTAGATATGGCGTACCACAAGGCTCAGTACTGGGATCCATACTGTTTCTGTTATATACTGATGACATAAACATGAAGCTTACTTCAGATACTACACGATTTGCAGGTGACCCAAGTATTCTGGTAACAGGCACAGACAAAGCTGACCATGATCAAAAGTTTAAACCACTTATGTCATCACTGAGCATATGGTTCAGTAAGAATAATCTCACCAAAAATGTGCAAAAACAATTTACATAAGTTTTAGCCTCTCATCTCAAAAATGAGAAATCTCTGACTTGCTCCTAAAGAACCAAGTTATATACCAAGAAACTTAATGGAGCTCACAATGAAATGGTGCATTGGTTTGGGGACCTAAAAATGCACACTTAGGGGAAGGAAACCTGCCTCACCATGCTCAGGATGTCTCGTGCTGTTGAATGTCAGGAGAAAGGTGCCAGATTTTACAAGATCTCCAGCCACCCTCTTGATGGTGTTTTGCACATCGACTATGCCTTCTGGAGCCCACTCACTTTCAATTCCTACTCACCAATATCTGCCAGATGCCTGCATGTCACAACACCTTCGCTGTAATTCAAGATGGTATGTAGCTCAGTTTTTAGGCAGATTCTCCTAGGCTTTCAGCTTTCTGGAGGTTCTTAATTTGTTGGGGACTAGAAGTTTCTACCAATGGTGTCCCATTATGCAACTGCTTAACTGATTTTTAAGTGCCAGCAATCCCTCAAAGACTTCTTGATTATAGAAAGTTGAATCTTTCTTGAACTTTTCCACTTTCCTTTTCACTATCAAAAAAACATTCTGATTACTAGCATGTGTTCTGTTACAAGACCCAAAACTTTTAAAATTAACTCCTGTGTCAGGAGGACAGGCTACTTGATCTTGTTTGAATGATTGTATGAATTAGTGGCCTACCCTTACTGCTGGGAGGAGGAGGGCATAATTTCAAGGATTTCATCATGGTCCCACGAGCAGCCAGGAAAATAAAAGTCTACCTAGACAGAGCCTGACATGTCCAGATAAGCCTTATACAACTGAGGTGCAGCAGGTTCCCCAGAGTTTGCCCAATAATGACTGTTCCACCTTAACAGCCATGCATCTCATTGGCACACATCACATCTTGAGATTTAGGATTTTCTTTTACAGAGGCTTTTACCATCCTTGCGATCCAGGCGGTAAGCCAAGATCCCTGTTTCCTGTGACAGCATCCCACTGCTGCACTGCACAGTAGTTGCTGAAGCACATGAAGAGCTTACAGTGACAGAAGACTGTCAATACTTACTGGCCCCAGCTCAGGAACCCTGGGGTTGCCAAACATCTACCCAACAAATGAGAGTGTGTAGTTTTTAGACCAATGATGATAATGTATAATTAGTTTTTGATGGCACAATTCCTTTGATGAAATGTTCTAAATTTATAATTCCCTAAAACTGTATACTTTTTAAAGTTCAAGCCTACTAGAAATTATTTGTTTTAGGATTAAAGTGTGTTATTTGAAAGGCCTCCTCCTCTTCTTCTGGATATGAAATCGTATGTTCTGGCCTAGCCAAATTTTAAAGTGTTATGTGGTGTCCAAAATAACAGTTTATTCTTATGCACCTCTTTATAAGGCCAACCATTACTGTGAAGGATGCATTCTACAGTGAGTCTGTAGTGGAGTAACACCTATGTCTGCCTATATGGAAAATTCATCACTGTCAGGCTGGTCGATATGTTAAACCAAAATGTGTACAGTGTTCATGACATGTTTCATGTCCTGCTTCCTGCTGCTTATTAGTCTGTGATTCAGTGAATAATAAACAATTAATTTGGGTGTGAACTTGTAGTTATTCTCATTGCCAGTATTAATCTTCAATAATAAACTGTAGCAATAGTGTTAGTTCATGAATAATGTTGCTGATGAAAACCGATACTTACTGTGCACGTTGTGCTATATGTTCACTAGTACAGAAGGCTAGTGTATTGAGTGACCTATTAAGTGACTGTTTTGACTCCTAATTTACCACAGGAAGACATTTATGATTAATTGTCAGTGGTAAGTTACTGCACTCTAGCTATTTTGTAGAATATCAGTCATATGTAGTATTTAGCTGTCTGTTTATCTGTTCTGAACTGAAGTGTAAGAGACCCAAACTGGCCATAAGAAATAGCTTGGATCACACTCAAGTGTCATAAAAGTGTATGAAAAACAAGTTCTGTTGTGGACTACATTATTGACAATACCCTACTTTCAATACCAATTTTCAGCCAGTTTTCAAAGGAGGCCCAGCTTGTTGTGACTTGCCGATCTATCAAAGTGCCGCCGTGCAGTTACGCGCATCCTCTACATGCGGCGCTGTCTGCCAGCCACGCAGCAGCAGCGCCACCTAAGCGGCCAGCCAGCCAGCGGCCACTAGACTCGGACTCAGTTATGATTTGACTGTTAAAGTGTACACACGTCTTACTCTGTTTACTTGATCTGTGACTTTCATATATTGTGTCTTCCTTGAAATATATTTGTTCAGCTTGAAGTTATAACAATTGACGATGAGGTAGTGATTTTTCTTTTCCATCGTTGACCCAAGTGTTTCCATGGCTACTTTACAGCAACTATTGCAAGGTCTCACAGAACAGCAAATGCCTCTCACAAATGTGATTCATGATTTCATCATGGCATCAAACAAGGGGCGTCTCTCATCGTTCTCTCTACCTCCTTACGACAAGACGGTGGAACACTGGTCTGATTACGAGAAATGTCTTCGACAGCACTTCTTGGCATTTCATGTCGCAGACGAACAAACATGTAAGTCTCTGTTCCTTTCATGGATTTCACCTCAAATGTATCGGTTGTTGTCACAATTGGCTCCTTTGGAAGATCCTGCGTCTTTGTCCTTTGCTGAAATGTGCTCACTTCTGTCTGTCTATTTTCAAAAGCAAACGCATGCGGTAGCCTCTCGTGTTGCCTTTTATCATCGTAAAAAACAACCGAATCAATCCTATCATGCTTGGGCTGCTGAACTTCACGGCCTTAGTAGAAAGTGTCAGTTTGTTACTGAAGTTCACAAAGAATCCTATGCCGATTCCATGGTACAGGATGCTATTATCTGATCGGCGCCTGACAAAGAAGTTAGGCAATGTGCCCTTCAGTTGGCAAATCCAACTCAGTCTTTTGAAATTTCTCGCACCGCTGGAGCGCAAATAGAGGCATGGGGCGACATCGGGGAAATACAACCTCTGTGCGATGATGACGAAGCGGGTGGCGTGTCCCCAACGGCCGATGTGGGCGCAGTAGACTCCCAAGCGCAGCCTCGGCCGAACCGTAAACAAACCTCTAAGAAGCTGCAGCAAAACCCATGGCAACTTCCTTCATGTCTGCGGTGTTTTACAAAACATTCATGAGAAGATTGTCCACACCATTGGGCCATGTGTCACAAATACAAAAAAAGGGTCATGTGTCATCCGTTTGCAAATCCGACCACATACATGATGTTCATGCACATGACGCAGATTCTGATTCTGTGTTGTCTGTCAATTGTACTTCTTACCTTTCAGGGAAGTTATGTGTTGTTGTTGTTGTTGTGGTCTTCAGTTCTGAGACTGGTTTGATGCAGCTCTCCATGCTACCCTATCCTGTGCAAGCTCCTTCATCTCCCAGTACCTACTGCAACCTACATTTTCTGAATCTGCTTAGTGTATTCATCTCTTGGTCTCCCTCTACAATTTTTACCCTCCACACTGCCCTCCAATGCTAAATTTGTGATCTCTTGATGCCTCAGGACATGTCCTACCAACCGATCCCTTCTTCTAGTCAAGTTGTGCCACAAACGTCTCTTCTCCACAATCCTATTCAATACCTCCTCATTAGTTACATGATCTACCAACCTAATCTTCAACATTCTTCTGTAGCACCACATTTCAAAAGCTTTGATTCTCTTCTTGTCCAAACTATTTATTGTCCATGTTTCACTTCCATACATGGCTACACTCCATACAAATACGTTCAGAAACGACTTCCTGACACTTAAATCTATACTCGATGTTAACAAATTTCTTTTCTTCAGAAACGCTTTTCTTGCCATTGCCAGTCTACATTTAATTTCCTCTCTACATCGACCATCATCAGTTATTTTGCTCCCCAAATAGCAAAACTCCTTTACTACTTTAAGTGTCTCATTTCCTAATCTAATTCCCTCAGCATCACCTGACTTAATTAGACTACATTCCACTATCCTCGTTTTGCTTTTGTTGATGTTCATCTTATATCCTCCTTTCAAGATACTGTCCATTCCGTTCAACTGCTCTTCCAAGTCCTTTGCAGTCTCTGACAGAATTACAATGTCATCGGCCAACCTCAAAGTTTTTCTTTCTTCTTCATGGATTTTAATACCTACTCCGAATTTTTCTTTTATTTCCTTTACTGCTTGCTCAATATACAGATTGAATAACATTGGGGAGAGGCTGCACCACTGTCTCACTCCCTTCCCAACCACTGCTTCCCCTTCATGTCCCTCGACACTTATACTGCCATCTGGGTTCTGTACAAATTGTAAATAGCCTTTCGATCCCTGTATTTTACCCCTGCCACCTTTAGAATTTGAAAGAGAGTATTCCAGTCAACATTGTCAAATGCTTTCTCTAAGTCTACAAATGTTAGAAATGAAGGTTTGCCATTCCTTAATCTTCCTTCTAAGATAAGTCATAAGGTCAGTATTGCCTCACATGTTCCAACATTTCTAAGTAATCCAAACTGATCTTCCCCGAGGTCTGCTTCTACCAGTTTTTCCATTCATCTGTAAATAATTGACGTTAGTATTTTGCAGCTGTGACTTATTAAACTGATTGTTCGGTAATTTTCACATCTGGCAACACCTGCTTGTTTTGGGATTGGAATTATTATATTCTTCTTGAAGTCTGAGGGTATTTTGCCTGTCTCGTACATCTTGCTCACCAGATGGTAGAGTTTTGTCAGGACTGGCTCTCCCAAGGCCGTCAGTAGTTCTAATGGAATGTTGTCTACTCCCGGAGCCTTGTTTCGACTCAGGTCTTTCAGTGCTCTGTCAAACTCTTCACGCAGTATCGTATCCCCCATTTCATCTTCATCTACATCCTCTTCCATTTCCATAATATTGTCCTCAAGTACATCATCCATGTATAGACCCTCTATATACTTCTTCCACCATTCTGATTTCCCCTCTTTGCTTAGAACTGGATTTCCATCTGAGCTCTTGATATTCATACAAGTTGCTCTCTTTTCTCCAAAGGTCTCTTTAATTTTCCTGTAGGCAGTATCTATCTTACCCCTAGTGAGATAAGCCTCTACATCCTTACATTTGTCCTCTAGCCATGCCTGCTTAGCCATTTTGCACTTCCTGTCGATCTCATTTTTGAGACGTTTCTATTCCTTTTTGCCTGCTTCATTTACTGCATTTTTATATTTTCTCCTTTCATCAATTAAATTCAATATATCTTCTGTTACCCAAGGATTTTTACTAGCCCTCGTCTTTTTACCTACTTGATCCTCTGCTGCCTTCACTACTTCATCCCTCAGAGCTACCAATTCTTCTTCTACTGCATTTCTTTCCCCCATTCCTGTCAATTGTTCCCTTATGATCTCACTGAAACTCTGTGCAACCTCTGGTTTAGTCAGTTTGTCCAGGTCCCATCTCCTTAAATTCCCACCTTCTTCCAATTTCTTCAGTTTTAATCTACAGTTTATAACCAATAGATTGTGGTCAGAGTCCACATCTGCCTCTGGAAATGCCCTACAATTTAAAACCTGGTTCCTAAATCTCTGTATTACCATTATATAATCTATCTGATACCTTTTAGTATCTCCAGGATTCTTCCATGTATACAACCTTCTTTTATGATTCTTGAACCAAGTGTTAGCTATGATTAAGTTATGCTCTGTGCAAAATTCAACCAGACGGCTTCCTCTTTCATTTCCATATTCACCTACTATGTTTCCTTCTCT